>NC_060951.1:65062092-65075319 GCF_022045245.1 Lucilia cuprina
CCCGGTCAGATTGGAGGTATTGGGCCCTCTTTATACCCCGGGAATGCAATAACACCAAGGCGGAGGTCTTCGCCAAGGTAACATGCCCCCGGGGGGAGTGCCTCGCTGACAATCACAATCCTGCAGTTTACAGAATCAACATCCTCTTGACATTGGTGACAAAAATGTTCTGGTGGTATCTAAGTCCACAGTGTCCGCTATAAAGTTTACTAAGTAATCTAATGTCACTCTTGTTTAGTGACAGTTACTTTTACCTTTATTTAACGTTATGAAGCTTTTTGTCTGTCTGAGTCGTCGAAACCTAAGAATCGATTTTTACTATATATTCTTTTGAGATACCATAGAATGGTTCTGGTCCAAAAATCGTAGCAGTGCTCCAATATTTGCGAGACATTGACAGAGTTAGTTCCATGGCCTCCAGTAGGTTAGTGCTTAGTGTTAGTCTGGTAGACCGGAAGTGGTGGTTTTGATTCCCACCTGAGGTATAAGAACTTCAAAGGTTTTTATAGGGTCAGAACTGTTGATTCATAGTCCTTGTCAATCAAGTGTAGATGTATTCATAATGCTCTTGTGACCCATCAGATTTGTATATATGTATGTGAATAGATATAGGAGAATGAAAAAAATTGCTCATTTTCCATCAGAAAATCTACGTTCGTATAAAAACCCCAATTGGTGTTTAGTTTTTAAAATGTTTCAGATTTTATTCCTGCATTCTACTGTTTTATTTCTTTAAAAGACCTTTAAATTTTCATTTTATTTGAATACCAAAGAAAAAGCTATATACAAAATAATACATATTTATGATTATTTAATGAAATCATTGTAAATATTGCTAGAAATACCTACAAGTAAACCTAAAGAATTATTTAAGAAATTCTTATAAGTTGAAAATACTTATAAACGTTTAATAAAAACACAGCAACAGAGGCGTCATTAGCAACAAACACTTGTATCAGATTGACTTTGAAATGTTGTATGTATTCTTCTAGATATTATTGCCACAAAATAGTCTTCTTACTGCTGCTATTACTTATACTAGCTACTGGCTTCAATGAATCTAAAAGCCATACAAGAATTTTGTTTTCTAAAATAAGTATCCTACCGAGTTCTACAATGTTCAAACAATAGACAAATATATGTTTACTATATTATCTTCCTCATCTATGACTATTTCCTGTTATACAGGTAAACAACAACACCAGGGGGGACAGCTTGTTGAAGCTTTTTATGGCACAATGTCTTGTGCGAGATGTCTTTTAAATTTCGAAGACATGAAAATGATGGGAAAAAACTAAAGTAAATAAACGAAAATATGCAAACAAATCATAATGAACTTTTATGTTTGACTGTTTCTACGATAATATTTACAAAGTGTTTTATAAGGATCTTTATTTTTCTATTGCCAGTATTACTCACACTTATTTTATATGTAAAAACATATTTTGTTTATAGTCTTATATGTTTATATTTGTATGTCGAATGTATATTAACATTAGACCGGCTGGAAGATTAAATGAAAAATTTTCTTGCGGTTTATAGCATTTTTCATCTTTAGCAGATTTGACTTGGTTTGCTCAGTAGCAAAACTCAAATTATCAAAAGGATCTTATATTTTTGTGAACGCATCCGTTTTTTGTGAGTCTGTCTAATAGAATTGTCTGTTTTGATGAGTTTGTAGTCGATGTGAGTATTTTGTTAAATATGTTTATGATATTTTATTATGAATACTTATGTGTATATAAATTGTTAATTTTTTTATTATAAATGCTGCTGCCATACCCTACATTTCGTAATAAGATAAAGTTTTTCTAGAAAAAATCATACAGAATTTGTATGAAAGAAATTTTTAAAGGTCAGAACTCGGTATGGAAACATAAGTAATTTCATAAGGAAATTTTGGGAATATTTTCGACAAATCTGATTAACTTTGACTATATGCCTACATATTTGAGAAAAATGTCGGACATTCTCCTTCTATAAGTGTGATACTTATTAACGTTCTAGTGATCTCAGGAAATTTTTTAGAAAATTTATTAATACTTGAACAGGTTGCATTAAATAAGATTCTAAAACTGCTTCCTTGTAACAGGTTATTTCGTCATTACTTCAGGAAACTTTACTGAGGAAAAAATCAAAGTATAAAACAAACTCGGTATTCACCGTTTCAACTCATAAATAAAATTAAATAAATTTATTTACATTGCAAAAATCACTTTTCACAGAACTAGAATAGAACTAGAATAAAACTAGAACAGAACTAGAACAGAACAGAACTAGAACAGAACAGAACTAGAACAGAACTAGAACAGAACTAGAACAGAACTAGAACAGAACTAGAACAGAACTAGAACAGAACTAGAACAGAACTAGAACAGAACTAGAACAGAACTAGAACAGAACTAGAACAGAACTAGAACAGAACTAGAACAGAACTAGAACAGAACTAGAACAGAACTAGAACAGAACTAGAACAGAACTAGAACAGAACTAGAACAGAACTAGAACAGAACTAGAACAGAACTAGAACAGAACTAGAACAGAACTAGAACAGTACTAGAACAGAACTAGAACAGAACTAGAACAGAACTAGAATAGAACTGGAACAGAACTAGAACAGAACAGATTTATGTAAAAAATGTTTTTCTTACTACATTTTTATTTACTGATCTCTCTGCCAGAATGATAAACAAATATGTCAGCATTTTACTATAAAATGGTTATATAACTACTTCATTCTGTAGGATATTTACAGTCTGAAACCGATTTTCCGCTATACCCTTTCATTATCATTTTGTTTTACTGAATTCATAAACACATTAAGTGTAATTTGCATATATGAATTTTGTTTTCTAATTTTCGTAAACAATTTTACTTGTTGAAAAGTCAAAGTTTGTTATTTTATTTATTTTTTGCTGCAATAAATTTGATTAATGAGAGTTTTGTATATGTTAACCTGAGAAAATACATCATAAAGACTGAGTTAAGAGTATAAATATAATTAATTATATAACTCTTAATATATAATAATTATGATAAAAGAAATAACACAGACTAGTTTTCAAATGTATAATTTTAAAGCAGATTAATATAATTCAAATAAGTAATGGAAGAAAAGGAAAATTAAATAATTTAAAAAAATAAAATATTTTTTTTTAAACTTTTTATATGTTAATATTAAAAATGTTATGCTGTAAGCATATGGGTAAGCATACAGGTAAACATTCCTCCATATTTTATTTCCTAGTCTTATTTCAATTTTTTTATATGAAATTTAATTAAATTGTTTTTTAAATACTTGTTGTTTTACTTAAATTACATTTCACTCAATTTAAAGACAGCTTCTACTCTTCTATGTTATTCGAATTTTTTTAAGAAAATTATAAATCTTTTTAACTCACATCCTGTTATTTCCTTATAATGACTAGAAATTCAGTTATCAACAGCAACATGGCTGACTGTCTTTTCAGGAAAGAAAACGTTAATATTTAAAAGGATATTAAATTACATTTATTTGACTTTCACGTACACATACATTTTTCGATTTAATGAGAAGTTTTTGTTTCTAGCAATATAATTCTTTTTAAAGTAAAAATAAAAGTTTAAATTTTGTGTTAAAATGATTATAATTTAAAAAAGTATTAAATTTCATCTTTCGCTGACACTTAAAGAAATATTTAATTTTATGAAGAATATATGAAAATAACGTAAATGTATATAGGTATAAACCCAACAAAAACTTTTATTAAGAAGTAATAAGTTAAAAACCTACTTATTTAGTAGCATTTTAGAGGTAGAAGTACACAACATGCGTTTTACGCAGCAACGCGTTATATATTCTATCAAAAAAGTTAAAATAGTGTATTTTCATTTATCAAGTTACACACTGCAGTGTGCAACTTTTGACTTTTGGCAGCTGATCAGTGTTGTATTTTGTTCTGTGTAAAATGAAATAAATTTCACCAACGAAAGAATAAAAATATTAAAAACTAAAAAAAAAATTAAAATTTAGCTTTTTTAAACATTAAAGTCTAAAAAACATTAAATTAAAGATCAAAATAACGCAAGATATGCAACTTGCAGCTTGAAAAGCGCAAAAAGTTTGAAAAGCGTAAAACGCGTTGCCACCTCAACGCTTATTACGTAACTCAACCTTGACGCATTATTTTAACACGGTGATGAAAATGGAAGCTCGCTTAAAATTCAATAAAATAATTATATGTAAGTCAATATAATTCTACAAGTAATGCAGACAGTAAGTAGTAGTCATTGAAAAGTAAGTGATTATGTAAGTACAAACCTTTAACCCAGTTTTTGCTGGTTATGTATGTAAATGTGCCAAAAATTTAAAAATGAGTATTTTGAAAGTTTTTTCAAATAATTCTTCTACAAAAACATTAAACAAAAATTGGATATAATTTTGTTCAATATTTTAATAATTGTTGTTTATATTTAAATTAAAGCATTAATACCTTGTTCCACACTTTCATTGAGGTTCTTTGTCCCACAATCTCTTTTGTGTAGTTGCTTAAAACTTATTACCACAATATTAAATCATTTATTTTGTTAACTGTCATTTATTTTCATATAACCCTCCATTTTAGTATTTTTCATATTATTTGCTTATATTTAAGTTTGTTTGTAAATGGGTGTAAAAGTACTTGAAAATACATGAAATGTAAAATTACGGAGATCAACATGACCTCAATATAAAGTAATTCTTTCAAAAATACAATAGGAAAATTGTAGGGCTTTGGTGAGCTAGCAGCATAGATTTTTTTTATTGATTTCAAGAATATGATAGTTATATCAAAACTTACTTTACTTTTGCATTCGCTAAATTTTGTTACAATGTTCAAAATTTTTTATTTTAATTTCCTTAAATTTGTCAACCACCCTCGCTGAAAAACATTCTTTAAATAATAAATTCTTTACCGCCATTTTATTTGTGCACACAGAGAGTTTTCACACACCCTCATGATTTGGTAAATTGCACTTCATTTGTCACGGAAATCAACTAATTTATTCGCTTTCTCAACGTTTTTGACACATTTGCATATAAATTTTGCACCCAATACATACTCAACTCACACCCCACAAGTAACAAAAACTCATTTCCCTTCTTTGATCATTTAAGATGTGTTACTTCAATGTTATTCCATTTATAACGCATTTGAAGTTGGGGTGTTAAAACCTTTAATATTGAACATAATATATTCCAAGAATTTTCTTTAAAAAGCTTTAATGCTTTTTTAAAGGGATCTTGTTTATAAAGTCTTTAATTTCTTGAATTATTGAAATATTTTAGTGCAATTTTTCTTTAGTTATAAAATCATTTAAATTTTTTATTTTTTAAGAGTTTTCATTTCGTTTCTTTTGTTTTATGTAGCTTGGGGTTGTTACCGGAAATCATACAGAATTTCCAATACCAACTAAAAGTGCAACGGATGCTGTTTAAAATCCCACTAAGTGCCACAGCAGGTGGATATTTCTAAAGGTTTTTGTTTTGAGTAACAAGTTGAAATGGTTGTAACCGGTTATAGAGCTGTGGAATTGATTGAAAATAAAAACTTTGTAGTGTTAGTGTGTCTGTAAAATCAGATTTTAGTTTTAGATTTTATGAAGTTAACTATTTAAAATATAAATTTAAATTTTGAAAATTTCTTGCGATATTCTAAAATAAAATTTGATGAAGATATATTACCCATTAATGTTGTTATATGAAGTAATAAATAATTTCCATTACTCTACTTTAGAGAACTACAATTTGAACTGAATTGTTTTTGGGTACAAATACCCAGCAGTTTAAAAGGAAACTTATGGAACTAATTGTATTATATTATTTGAAATACTTTTCTTTTATAATTTAAAAAAAAAAATTCTATAGAACATATCTCAGAATCAAACTTTTAAACAATTTCTTAGAATCTCTAAACATTGTCACTAGACATTTTGAGGTGACATGTCATAATGTCTATGGACGCTATGACATTCAAAAAAGTATCATGGGCGGTAAAAAAAATACTTTAAAAACAGAAATGTATTGGACAATATATTTAGAATTTAGAAAATAGAAGAGTTATCGTAAAAAGAATGGTTGCATTTTAAATTCCTTTAAAAAAGTGTTCATAATAGCGGGACTTTGTGCTGGCCTCAGAATCACTTTCTGAGTAGATTTAGCTATGCCCGTCCGTCCGTCTGTCTGTGTGTGTGTCCATGTAAACCTTTTGCGCACGCTACAAGTCGCAATTTTCAAGATAATTTGATGAAATTTGGCACATAAAATTTTTTTGGTTCAAGGACAATCGCTATTGAAAATGGTTGAAATCGCTCCATTATTTCTCCTAGCCCCCATACAACCGTAACCTCCGAATTTGGCCTTTAGGCTCATAAGTACGTTAAATGTTTTATAATGTCAACGAAAATCAGCAAAAATTAGCTTTATAGAACAATAATTGACAATACTAATCGATCGGGCCTCATTTGACCCTAGCCCCCATACAGACTCCCCTTCAGAAAATGACTTGAAGGTCAAAATTAACTTATAACTACTTATAAAACGATTAAAATCTACATAAATGTCTTTGTAGTAGACGTAAATTCATCTACCAAAATTTATAAGGATAGGCCCATATGTACCCCTTCTCCCCTATGAGTCCTCTTGTAGAAAATCTCTCTTTTTTGTCAACAATAAGTAAAAATATTCCACAATAAAACAAATTAAATGCTTTATTTAAAAAAAATCAAAATTTTAACATACTGACTGGTGTAGGGTATCATATGGTCGGCAATGTCCGACTATAAATTCATACTTGTTAATTCCACCATTGTGATACTTTTGAAATTGTCATAAAGTCCATGGACACTGTGACTTAACTAAGTGTGACACGTCCTGGGACATTGTAAAACGCCACCGAAATAAAATAAAATATTTAATAATATAATAAAATGTGAGAGTATTTTTCTATATCACGCTCTGAGAGTCAACAGTCCTAGAACACTTTCGTGTATCTTCAATTATAGAGAACAAGAAGAGGTCAACACAATTTTGTTAAAAAAAACTTTAAACTGATTGGCCTCATTTGATGCTAAAATTTTGGAAAACCAACAGAACTGTTGGGTAACCGATAGATGACTAGTTGTTTTTTTTTTTTATTTTTAAAACTAAAAATAAATATATACCATTTCCTTCTGCTCTTATCTAGACAATTCCACATCAATGATTTCACACATTCCATTATTTTTGAAATGGCTTTGGGGAAAAGCACAGCCACACAAAGTAACAAATTGTGGTATTTTCCTTTTGTATCTACATCCTATTGTAAATCAACTTATTTCAAAAAAAAGAAAAAATATATATAGAGAATTCTAAAAACCATAAACTTAACAACAAAAAACTAAACTCTACTAAATTCTGTAGCTTACAAGTGGATTGAACCTTTTTCTTTGTTTGTAAACAAATTCTATTGCATCGTTTGCTTTTAACCGTTCTTTTGTAGCAATTGTTATATCTAATTGGTTTTATTCTAAATTTCAAATGAAAATAAACCAAAAGAAACCAAATGCATTTATTTTGGGTTTTCAGTTGGCATGTCTAGACCATTTAAGCACTATGTTTTGCAGTCTTTACCAAGAAAACCCACAATACTAAGTAGAATATTTTTAACAATTTTATTTTATTTATTTTGTTTGGTTTTCTATTTTCGTTTATTTCTTCATTATTTGAGAAAATAATCCAAAAAAGGTAGTACGTTTTTTTTTTGTTTTCATTTAAATAAATCGTTTTTGTGGCAACAAAAAGCGACAATGGCGTGCACAATAAGTTGTCACAAACATGAAAATAAAACAATTTTTATCACCTTTAGCAGGCGGCAAGTAATCGAAAAACCACTTAATACAAATAAAATTTTATTGCAAATAAATGGCAAATTTCCAATTTCAGTTTATTTTATTTTAGCTTTTTAAGAAACAGACTGAACAAGTTATTTCGTTAAATAGAAATAAATACATTGGCTACAAAGAGTAAACCACAA
Source organism: Lucilia cuprina (assembly GCF_022045245.1). NCBI lineage: Eukaryota > Metazoa > Arthropoda > Insecta > Diptera > Calliphoridae > Lucilia > Lucilia cuprina. The sequence continues at coordinate 65,070,126 of NC_060951.1, forward strand.
AATTGGTTTCATTTTGTTGTTTTATATAAATTGAAATCAGTTTTGCTGTAATTTAAAAGCGTCCTAAAAAATGTTTTAAATTTAGATTTATAAATTTGCACTTAAGAAATATTAAACTTTTTTTTTTTTTGATAAAAACTTTAAATATCCAATAGTGTCCTTTTCCGTAATCTCTTAATATCCTTTTTTTACTTTATTCAAAATTTAATTCATTAGAATTTTAACATATATTCCCCATATATTTTCGACAAGTGTTTGTGTTTTTGACAACCTATATAAAGCTAAATATGTATATATAAATACAAATATGTATGTAAGTAATTTAACCATTCACCTACCGCTATACAGAGTTTATTAAAATGTCCGTCTGTCTGTTTGTCTATCCATTGATTTGCCCCTAGACAAATTCGTGATTCAAATCATCCATGATTCTGTCAGACATGCTTTCGAGAAGTTTCTTATTTAAAATCAGCAAAATCCTGACAACCTCTTAAAATTTCAATAAAAAGGTAATTTTGGTAATTTAGGATTATGTTAAGGACACTAAATGCCCAACAAAAAGTACTTTTCTTTTATTAACCAGCAGCATTTTAAAAAAAATAAACATACAAATTCGAAATCTCTGTTGAACCTATTTAATCCTCAACAACATTGATGTCAACAATAAAATACAATTAAATTCCATTTAAATTGATTTAAAAAACCACAAATCTTTAAATATACATATTTAAGGCAAATTAATAATTTCACTTTTATCTCAAAAACAACACACAAAGGAAAATCATAGAAAAAACCACAAAAACTAATTTGAAAATTAATTTATATATATTTTTTTCTTTTTGCCAAAATCTACAACATAGATAGCAATATGTACACGAAAGGAAACCAACACAAAATGTTCTTATCTGCGTAAAATAATCATAAGAATTTTTAAAGACTTTGCTGTGGGTTTTCCTGCTTCAAATGGTTGCTTAAAATCTTAATAATTGTTTTTTTTTTGTTCTTTCTCTATTTTCATTGAAGTAAATAAATTATATTTATTATTTAAAAAGGAAGCAAAATAGATAAATAGAGAGTGAGAAAAATACTTAATAAGATTAGTAGCTCCAATGGAAGAAAATATAATAGAAAAATCTAATAAATTTTCCACAAATAAATGAAAAAATATTTTTGTACTCTACTTTAATAATGCTGGTGTTATAGTTAATTTTTATGATGTGTTGTCTGTTGTGCTGAGCAGTAAATTCATTATGTTTTGTGTTTGTTCTGCATGTTGTCTATGGTTTTCTAAATTATAATTTAGGTGGAAATGAAAGAAATAAACTTTTATTAAAGATTTTTTTTATTTTATTTTTGGGATAAATAGTTTTCAGCAGTTTGAGGAAGAAAAGAATTCCTTTGTTTATAGTTTAGGTGTTTAGTAACCAGCTGATATAGTCATTTGGTTTAGATAAGGTTCAAATAAAGATTATCTTGCAATAAATCAATTATCACTTTTTTGTCTCCAAGTAATCAATGGTGTAGTGATTTAGCTATTTTTCCACAATATAAAACACCTATTCATTTCAAATGTTTTATCTTTGAGATCGATGTGCCACTAATACCATTAGTATACCTTAGCCTCCTAGAACTACTAGTGTTCTTTCATTTAAGTTTTCATTTTCGTTTTTTTAAGAAGATTTATAAACATAAACTTTTTCAGTCGAATTTTTCATAAGAAAACTATAATATTAATAAAATATATTGATTTAAAAGAAAAATAAAGTAGTGTTTGCAAAAGATATGTTTCTCAAGGTTGTATGAATTTAGCACCAGAATTATAAAAACATCAGCATCAAAATTGGGAAAAAGTCTACAACTTGAGACCATGTTATACTTTTCTAAAGAATTGAGCCGCGCAGAATCGAAGAATTAAGAAAACATGTCATATGTTAAACCTTTATTTAAAAGCTGACAGAATGGATGACTTGCAACATTTTAGAGCTAGAGTTGTATTGAAGGTGTTTTAATGTCTCAAAACTGCTTTTTTCGAACTTCAGTTTTAAAAAGATAAATTTTGGAAACAAATTTGAAATAAGGTCAAATATGGATATTTACATATCTATGTCCTCATTAGTATTGCAGGGTAAAGAAAGCGAAAAAAAACTTGTTTATTACTCATACGCATCGTTGCTACAGATTTTTTTTAATTCAAGTATTGTAATTTAGTATTATTCTTTTACTATTTAGTGAAAACTTTTACGTTAACATTTACAAACTTTGAAATGCACTTTAAGTTATATAAAAAAATATATATATATATATATATTTTGTATTTTTGTTAATATATTTTTTTTACTTAAACAACACGACTGCAAATAATGCTTTTCCATTAATTTTTTATTGTTTTCCAACAAAGTTTTTCTTATTAAGTTGAGAGCGTAAAGTAGAGAAGAGTTTATATAAAAGTTTTAACAGGGAATTATAGTTTATTTTTTTAGTGAAAAGTTTTGTGGTGGTTATTTTTATTAGAAAACAATTTCATAAACTAGTTTGTATTAAGGACATTGGGAAGTTAAAGTTTGTTAACAAAATATAAGAAACTAAATGAATTTTAAATAAATTAAATAAATTCATAATTACAACTTAACTAACATGCAGGATCATGATTTTGAAATTTTGCTAATTTTTAAAATTATTTTCGATTCGAAAATTGGATAGAGCAAATTTAATGTTTTCTATTTATGCTACAAAAACGTTTGCAACTAATTCTATACATTTGCTTTTTCAGAAATTATTAAAATTATTCCATTATATGAACTGCTAAATCCTAAAATCTAAATATAAAAACTACTAATCGCCTTTATTTAACCATCCTAGATTTCTTTTCAGATTCTACAGAAGTTGTGTTTTCTAAATAACTTAAATAAAATTATAAAAGCAACAAATATAGTAAAATTTTACAAATTCCATAAATTTTATTGTGACATAAAAAGTTTAAGTTTTTTTTTTTTAACTACAACAACAGCATCAACAATTAGAGCAACAAAAACAAGTTGGTAATTTAATTAAAGACGTAAAATGGTTGATTTTTAGTGTAAATGTTTTGTCAAACATTTTAATAAATCTCATAAGAAGTTTCTCAAAACAAATTTCACAAAATATTTATTCTTCTCTTCCAGTTTTTTTAATAAGTAAAAATTAGAAGAAATTTTGCATTTGAATATTTTATGAATATCTTCATAAAATATTCAAATATCAACTTTATATATATTATATATTTATAAACATTTTATAAACAAAAAATTGTTACTAAATAAGAAGGAACCATTTTAAACTTGTTGTTTAAACAAATGAGAAGTAGATAAAAAGAAATAAAAGAAAATATATATAAATGAAAAATAAAAGCAATAAGCAACTAAATTTATAAATAAACCCGCTCAATAATTTAACAAAATCTGCTAAATTGTTTAGCCAATATTAGAATGGCTGCAAAAAATGTTATACAATGTTAATACTTTTAAAATTATCATATATAAATTAAATACTAAACTTTTTTTAATTACTTATCCTTAATAGACCCACACTCACTTAAACACTCTCCTGCTTATAACACTTCTTTATCTGAATTTTCCCATCTATACACATGTTTATTAAGTGTTATTGGTTGGTTGTTTTTTATTTATAGGTGTTTTTTGTGTTGTTGTTATTGTCGTTATCTGACTTAACGGCTTGTACGTACATGTCTGAGTACAAAGACACCCAAACAAAATCCTTAAAAATCCCATTGAGGATTTACCAACAAACAATCGAATACCATTTTCAAATACATACGTTTTATATATAAATCTATATTCTTACCCACTTATACATTAAGAATCCATTGAATATATCGTGTGCCCAAGAAACATTAAAATACTCAACATCTACTAAAAGGTATAAATATTTCTGCACATTTTCCAGCTTTTTTCCTGGTAGAGAAGAAGAAATAGAAATATTATCAGACGAAAAAAAAAACAATAAATTTGTCGCAGGGGTGGAAATGGCTGCGTTGTTTGAATTACCTTAGTATTCGCTGCAACTTATTTCACTTAAATAGAACTGAACTAGAACTGAACTAGAACTGAACTAGAACTGAACTAGAACTGAACTAGAACTGAACTAGAACTGAACTAGAACTGAACTAGAACTGAACTAGAACTGAACTAGAACTGAACTAGAACTGAACTAGAACTGAACTAGAACTGAACTAGAACTGAACTAGAACTGAACTAGAACTGAACTAGAACTGAACTAGAACTGAACTGGAACTGAACTAGAACTGAACTAGAAAATCTGATTAAAACCCCGCAAGTTTGTTGTAATTCCCATTCCTGACAAAAAATAAAAATAAAATACAAATACAAATCCTCTAATGCATTTACATATCTGAACGGTGATTGAATGATTCAATGTAAATAACTTTTGAAATACGGCATTTTATCCTTCAGATTCTTTGTACTTGAAAAAAAATATATATAAATTGAAACAAGAGATTCAAATTTAAGGAATTTGACTAAAGATAAAACAAAGAATTTTATGAATTTTACAGGGAAGTGGAAGAAAACTACAGATTGAAATAATAGCAGAATATGTTTTACAGTGAATACAAAAATATTTAGCAATATTTTAGCAATATTAAAAAGTGTTTTATGTTTATTTATATCGAACTTTATTGTAAAAGAAAACTATATGAAAAATGTTTGATTTTTACACCTTTTAACACCACTGTTCATTTATTTATATCGTGTGTCAATTTGTTATTTACAGTTGACAATATTTATTGTATTTTCTTTGTTGCTATTATTGTGACAAATATTTAATGCAGCAGCTTTAGAGAATTTGTTATTTTCATTCATTAAATGTCATTGGAATTTAATTTTTACCGTGAAAAAAAACATTCAAACAATTCTCATTCTCTCTTATGATTAAAATTTGCTACAGTTTTATAAACTCACATACATGCGGGTGAGTGTGTAGCTGTTCTTTTCTAACTGTTTTTCTAAAGCTCATATCTTGTTTTTTCATGTTTTTTGTTGCTGTTATTTTCATTAAATTCATACCATAGTTTATTTAGTTTATTTTTAAACGAAACTTTGTAAATGTTGTTGTTTGTTTTTTCTTCTTTTATTTTTATTTTTGTCTGTGTATAAGTGTTTTTGTATTTTTTTTTTTT
>NC_060951.1:65075329-65131800 GCF_022045245.1 Lucilia cuprina
TTTTTTTTGTTTGTTTACTCACACACTTATACCCAACTAAATACATAAGGATGGTAGCATTTTAATAGGAAATTACGAACAGTAGTCGAAGAAAGTACTATTTGAAAAAAGGTACCTGCTTACGTATGGCTGAAGCCAATCAAGACTTTTTAAAAATTAAATAAACTTTCGTAAAGTGTAACTTTTTTGTGGTACCCTTCTAATACACAAGTGGCAAAACTTGCGTTTAAAAAAAAAAAATAAAAAACGTTACATTTAAAGAGTTTAACATAAACATTTATTTAACGTTTTTGCTGTTTTTTCTCTTTTATTTTATTTCATCTATTGTTACATTTGTTGTTTGTTTTATTTCTTCAGTTTTTCCTTCATGATTTTTGTCAAGTGTTTGCAATTCACCTTAAACTTGAGAATTTTAAGGTTAAAATTGTTTTCCTTTTTTATAAAGAACCTAAAATGTTTTCTTTTTTTATAATTGCAAAAAAAGGCAAACAATTGTTGCCAAAAAGAAAAGTGCATCAGGTTTTTTTTTTATAATTTTAGTATATTTTTAACAAAAAGTTTAAAAAATCAACATATTTCATGAAGTTTTTTTGTTTGACTTTTTTCTAATCCATTCAAAATAATGAACACGTACATTTAGGGTGTACCGTGGACCAGAGGAATACCTCTAAAACGACGCGTTTTAATGTACTAAACACTAATAATTTAAAAAAGATTTTTTTTAAGATCCTCAGTTCCCTACCAGCGCTCGAAAAACATGATGTCGAAAAAACATGTTCAAAAAAAATTTAAAAAATTCTAAAAATTTGTGAAATGGATTAAACCAATTGCAAAAATATTTTTGAAATATTTTTCTATATGAACTAAAAATTACGACAATTTTGGCACCCATTTCAATAAAAAGACAAAAATAATATTCCTCTCCAACCCACTAAAAATCATATTGTGGACCAAAAATATTCTGCAAAAATGAAAATTATTTTTACCGTAATCAGCACCAAATTGCGGAATTTTTAATATCCATTTCAAAAATTTCTCTTGGGTCGTGATATTCAATCACTGTTAGGTAACTGAGGATCATTCCAAAAAACAAAAGTTTTTTTTAGATTGAGTGAAATTTTTGAAAAGGTTTTTTCTCGGGACACTCTAAAGTACATATGTACATACTATATGCATTATAACTGCATTTAAGACTAGTAAACTTTTAAATAAATTATCACTAAATATTTTTTTACGGTTGTTTCTCTATTTAGGAAAAATTTATTTGCAGTTTACCTTTTAATTTTGTTGTGTTTTTCGTTTAAATTTTTTTATCTTATTTATGAAAAATTAAAATGTTTTAAAATTAATAATTGAAATAGGTCGGAAAATATTATAAAAAAGTTTTTCAAATTTGTGTTTTAAGGTATCAATTCGAAGAGAGCACCCGATATTCCTTTCAAGACTTCATTTGAAAAAGCTCTACTTTTAAATAATTTCAGAAAATTTAAAATATGGTAAAATGTTATCATTTTACATTTTTTTTACATTAAAGAATTTTCAAAAAGCTTTTAACATTACACTATGAGAAAAAACTTTAAAGTAAAAATTCAACACTCTCCTAGCTTTTCAACACATCAGCTGAGACACAATCCTATTTTACTAAAGCTTTAATTTTTATTTCCTTTATAAAAGTTTATGTTTGAAATTAAACTTTTTAAGCTTTTATCTGCTAAAACTTAAATAATGAGTTCTGCTAAAACATGCATTAAGAAGGCACTTATTCTAACAATAAGTAGTAAAGTTCTACAGCAGTAAAGTTTGTAAAGAAATATATTCGTAGTATTATATATCTAATACATCTTTAACAAAGTTCTTTAAGTTCAACTTGAAACCTTTCTATATGTATATCTCTAATATGATTGACTTTTTTTTAGAAATTTGTTTTATATATTGAAACCAATTGAAAAAATAATTAATCAGTCAAACGTTTTAGCAAAAAATATGCCCAGCAAAAACTTTCATCATCATGCAACAAATGTCTTTACATATCTACATCTAGAAAGCACTATTTTTAAAATCTATTCTTATTAAATTTAAGAGCTTATAAAGGAAGAAGTCTTTTGTTTTTATCCAAACATTCTTTATATACATAATTTTAAATCCATTATATTTGCATTTAAGTAAAAAAAAATAATTTATTTAAAGTTTATAACTTTTCTGTTCAATTTAATCTTAGATTTAAACTTGAAATTTAACATTCAAAATCTAAAAGTTTAAACCAAAAGTTGTTAATTATAACTAAGTAAATCATGATTGAAAAATGTTAAACTAAAACTAAATTATAAAGTCTACTTCAGGTTAATTGAAACAAACTTGCCGCAAGGAGTTCCTTTATCAATAAAAACACACGTGTATTATTTACACTGTGTAATAAATTAAAGAGCCACTTCGTTACCCACCTACACTTCATTAAAAATCCAATGGATATAAATCATTATTTTAACGAGGTGCGTGATGGTTGCATTAAAAATATTTCTTTTCTGTTTATTTCCTTATTGTTATACCAAGAATTTTTGAAGCATCTTTTCAGTACAAGGTAAAATGTTTTTCCTTTGCTGTTAAAGGTGAAAAGTGGTTTGTTTTACAGGAAGTAAAGAAACAACTTAAAGTTAAAATATGCTGCATGTAAAATGCCAATCAAACTGTTGCTTTAACAATTTTTAAATGGTTTATTGTTTTTGTTGGCAAAACAAACAACAACTAAAATAACGAAGGTAATTAATGATTGGCGATGATGGTGGTAGTTATGTATTATTCTTTATTTGCTAAAAACAAATAAAAATTAACAAAGTAGTCTTTACATTTACCCACCAGTTTTTCAACAACTCACGTGTTGAAAACTTTTAGAGGTCATGACTTCAGTGTGAGAAAAATTTATGTATTTAATTTTAGTTTAAGCATAAACTAGTAAAACCAGAAACACATGACTTTGTTTCTGATAAAGAAATACAATAACATTGGATTTTATAGGGAATAGAATTGCATAAACCGCCTTAATTCATGCGATAATTTCTTATTTCCCAGAAATGCTACTTTATGATTCCAATTAAATTTATTTAATTGTGCATAATAATAGGCTATAAAGCTGCTTTAAAAAATACCATTTTAAAAACACTTCAGTTACTAGATTCTTACATAGGTTTTAATAAAATTAAAATAAAAAAATTATTAATTTCTAATTAAATAATTCATAAATCAACCTTAACAGCTAGATACGCCTTATAATAAAAAATACTATTTTATTAAAAACTAATTTAAATGTTTTTTTTTTCGCAAAAACATTTGCCTAAGCAGTTGGCACAATTATCTCCTACCAATCTTCTATTTTGAAATAAAACTTCTATGCATTTTATTGTTTGTCTGCTTTTCTTTTGACCTAAAATCATATTTAAAAACTTTTAATTATTAAACCACAAAGCAAAATATGTTGTTCATTTTTGCATTTTTAAATGGCTTTAATTATAAGAATTAAAAAAAAATAAAATACTTAGTAAAAGTTGTAGAATTTATTTATTTTTTGGTAAATATCGCATAAGTCATGTTGTATAATTTGTTATTTGTCTAAGGGGCTTATTGTGGGATTTGTTTTTGTTTTTTTTTCTTAAAGTCTTTTAGCCTGTTGCTTAAGGATTTTATTATTTCTCATCATTGTCATCGCCATGGTCTTTGTTAAAAGTTTTTCTTTTATTTTATATTTTTTATCATCATTTTTAAGACTTTTCAAAAATTATTGGTTTTGTCATCTGTTTTTGAGGGATTATCAACAGGAAAAGTTTTTTTATTTAAGATGTTCAGTTTAGTGTTTTATAATGGTCGTGAATTTACGGTCAGCTTATTAGCAGGGCTCACAAAACAGTGTCTTCACTAGAATTAAAATATCATATAGTATGCAGGAATTTTGAAATTTTGCAGGAAAGAAATTGGTTTTATAACTGAGTAATTTTTGCTTTATTTTTTAGACTAATTTGATAAGTTAAAATAAAGCCATTGGACATTAGCAGATTTTATTTAATTTGCTTACTTATATTTTAATATTTACTTAGACAAGCATTTCAGATTTTTAAATAATATTTGTATATAATTTGTATTTACTTTTTGTAATCCTTGTCTGGATTAGTGAACTTTTGTAAAACAACCTATCAGGATACCCAACAAACACTTTGTTTTTTAAATCTTACCATGTTTCCATATTTAAAAAAGCTATATCTCTTTACAAAAATCAAAAATTGTGAACATTCAATATCAATCGAAAGTTTTACATTGTGAAAATGCGCTGCTTTTATTTACCACACCTGTACGTATACGTGTTGATGATTTATTTATTTTACAATTATTACGTATACGCCATAGTTAGTTAGTTAGTTAGTCAGTCAGTTAGTTAGTTAGTTAGTTAGTTAGTTAGTTAGTTAGTTAGTTAGTTAATTAGTTAGTTAATTAGTTAATTAGTTAGTTAGTTAGTTAATTAATTAGTTAATTAGTTAGTTAGTTTTTTAGTTAGTTTAATAATTCGTTAGCAGTTAGTTAGTTAGTTAGTTAGTTAGTTAGTTAGTTAGTTAGTTAGTTAGTTAGTTAGTTAGTTAGTTAGTTAGTTAGTTAGTTAGTTAGTTAGTTGGTTAGTTAGTTAGTTAGTTAGTTAGTTAGTTAGTTAGTTAGTTAGTTAGTTAGTTAGTAAGTTAGTTAGTTAGTTAGTTAGTTAGTTAGTTAGTTAGTTAGTTAGTTAGTTAGTTAGTTAATTAGTTAGTTAGTTAGTTAGTTAATTAGTTAATTAGTTATAGTTCGTTAAATCTTAAATATATTTTTTTTTAATTAATTTCACCACTATATCACTTGTTTGTCGGGTTATCGTTATTCTCGTGTATTAGTATTTAATAGATTTAAACAATTTTAAAATTAAAATCAGACACATATATTTAAATGTATGCAATTAAAATTTGATTTATTTATTAGCTAAAGTAAAATGTAATTTCTTTTAAACTAAATTTAACGCCAATTAAATGATTTATTTTAATACTGCAAATGATATTGGCAGTTATAAAATTTGTAAAGGATCAGCTTTAAGAAGTCTAACATATTTCTCAATTTTGTTTTTTTTCCCAATAGGATAAAACTTTTTCTCCAAATCTAAAAAATTTACGCTTTAAATCAAATATTTATATGATTTACAAATTTTATTTAGATTATAAAACTTAGTCCAATAAATACAAAACAAATTATAACAACCTGTTTTTGATATTCCTCAAATATTTGTTTATTAAATATAAAAATATAACATTAAGTATGTATTTCATTATATTTAAATCAAATTATGTTCTTTAATACATAAAAAGTTTTTTGTAATATTTTTTAGTTCTAGGAAATTTAAATTCTGCTAAAACTGGAAAAAAAGTTTAAATTGAATTATGTATGTAACAATTTAAAATATCATAAATTTTGATTAAATAATTTTACATTTAAATAACTTAAAACTTTATTCAATTAACAATTACGGCGAATTAAGTTTAGCCATATTGATTTCAAACTTGTCATTTTCACATCAAATGAAAAAACTCTTTCTAACACTTTCAACAGTTTCTTTGCTTTTTCTTACTTGTAAATTCCCTTTCAACACTTAAAATCTTCTTTCAACATGCCAAAAACAACAAATTAGCAATATTTTGCAATTTTGTTGTACAAAATGTTGGCAACACAAACTAAAAATGTCAATTCTTTTAATATCCCTACTTGGCAGTTGGATGATGAGTTAGTTGGCCAACAAAGTCAAAGACCACTGTAACATGAATGCATATAAGAAAGTTTTTGGCGCCAATAAGAGAACTTATCTATGCATACTTTAAGGGGTTTATTGTCTTTACTAATGAAATCAAATAAAAGCAATTGTTGCATAGTTTAAGGTTGTTACTATAAAATGCATTTGAAGACAACGACAACAGTGATAGTTTCAATAGCGTAATTTGGCAATAGTTTGGTGCAATAATTTAATGATTTATAAAATGTATAAATTACAAAATAACAAAGAAAGAATTTTAAATGCTAATTTTAGAAAAAGCTTATTTTAAACTTGTAACTTAGTTAGAAGAAATTAAATTCAGATTTTTTTTAGATTAGTTAAGAACTTTCAATTTTGAAAATACATATGTATATATAGATTATATTTAAGAAGCATATTTTAGTGTGAATGTTTAAAATAAACCAAACAAACAATGGCATATTTATTTTACTAATAAAATTTAAAAACTGCGGCATACTTTGGGGCGTATATAAAATTTAATATTTTTAAAATTTGTCGAATTTCTTGTACGTAATTTCTACTTGATTATAAAATTAAATGAAATTAGTTTTGTGAAAAAAAATATATTTTCCTCCCACAGAAAAAAACTTCAATTTAAATCTCTACTACAGACAACATTTGCATTTTGCATAAACTTTGCATACAATTAAAGTTTTTATTAGATTCTATTCTGTTTTTTTTTTCGTTTTGCTATATTTAACCATTTTTATTGTATTACAAAATATTCACATATACATACATACATACATGCATACATTTAGTATTTACATTTTCCCCCAAAAAAATATTCTTGACTTGTATTTATTGCAACTGCAAAATGTTGGAAAACGGAAGCAGTCGTTGGAGTGTGAAAAAAAGACTAAACTGGAATATGTAGTGCATGCCAAGTGCAATTGAATGCAATTGAATTTTGTAGTAATAAAGTGAAGCACGAACAAAATTTGCTTGAAAAAATAACGACAAAAAATTTATCACGAAAACTGATAAAAGATTTGAAATTATTATTTACTATATAAAACACATTTTTTCCAAAAATAGAGATGTTATAAAAACGTTTAGAAGAAAATAAGAATGCTAAATAAATAGATTTTATGGAAATATTTTAAATATTATTTTTGGAAAAATTTATTTAAATTTTGTTCCAAAAATATTTTACTTTTTAATTTACTCCAATAAATATCATAATTTTTCAATATTAAATTCATATAGTATTTGTTGTTTAAGTTAACAGCTAAACTCTGAAATATTTACGATGAAATTTTTTTGTAAAAACCTAGGTGCTAGGATACATTGACTTTGTAGAACTAAATTTTTACAAATATTGTTATATTCTCATTAACAAAAGTCTCATCCCAATGCATTCCTGGAGCTTATATGTCGTCCAACCACACAACTGTCATGACTTCTGTTGTTTTTGGTAACAGCTCCTAGGCAAAACACGAATCCATTTTAATTAACAAGACTTTTTCAGTGGCCACAAAGTCCTACGGTGATAAGTTAAGCATGTTTTACAGTAAAACTTTAACACACTCAACCATGAGAGTAAATCACTGATAAATTAAAGAATACATATCACACCATCTGACTCCGTTTTGCCAAACCTTAGTTCATCACATCTCTTCACTCCACCCGACAAACCACGGATACAACTCAGAATACCACTAATCTATCAGATACAATTATATTTGCATTATCAGCTCAAATCCTGATCTGTGGTTTTAACCGATCCTAGAATCTACGAGAGTTAACAGAAACTTATCTCGATGTTCCTGAAGGAACACCAACCAACAGATCTGGCACAAAGTTCTGCGGGCAACTGGCCGCCCATAGATAAATACTAAAGACGAGCCGAATAGTGAAAGGACATCACCAGTCCCCGAAGACTAAAAGTATTAAAAGTAGTGTTAGCGACTCCTTATCCCGGGATTGCATTATACCAAGATATAGGTCATACATCAAGGAAACATGCCCCAAGGGGGGGGTGATTGTGTGTAAACTGACATATGTTTTCAGAAGATCCCTGAAATTCAACCTCAGAAATAATTTCGGGTAAAACGCAATTTAAATTCATGTTTAAGTTTGTTTTAAGAAGGCATTGCATTGCAAATCTGTCAATACAGTACATACACTTGCTGAGTGTATCTCTTACATTAGAAAACAACAAACTTGTACCAGAACTTTTTCAAGCGTTACATTCGATTTCAAATCTGTCTTAATTTAAATTGTTATTTCCTAAAGTATTATTTAAACCAAACAAAAATAGGCATTATTCATTTCAATCATAAACTAAATGTTCGTAGACATTGAAAACCAAAGTTAGTTAAGCTACTTTGGCATTGTTAACTTCCATACATAGATAAAGGTATGAAAGCTATTGAATTTAAATTAAGTTATCATCATAAATCTGTTTTCTCTCTATATAGCCTTATCTTGATTTATATAAACTTTTCTGAAAACTACATGCTTACATCCCAAACATTTGATACTAAATATTTGTATTTCGTTTTTTTTATAATTCACAAGTTTAACGTATTGAGTTCTGTGCAGTTACTTTGTTAGCAGACGACACACAATAAATTACATATTTTTTTATAGTCTAGGCCTTAACTTTTTGGTGGCATTAAATGGCTGTTGCCAAAATCTGCCAAAAAAATAACTTAAACCCACAAAAATATATATTACAAAAATCAACGATATATCGGTCTATTTAGCTTGCTGACAAAAAAACGTGTTTATTGTTGTTGTCCTTATATGAAATGTTTATTTAAAATTACACTTTTGTTTTTGTAGCTAAAACAAAAAATGGTAAAAATTTTAAATGCCGCATGATTTTCTCATAATTTTTTTTTGGATTTGTTGTTGTTTTTTTGTATTTTAAAGTAAGTCTCGTCTAACACGCGACCGCCAAATGGTTACTAGTATATACCTCCTTTTATTTTAAAAAACACCCACACCTACACATTTTTATTGTTTTACAAACACTTTCCAACAAACACAAACACATGGGAGCACTCTTTTTGAATTTTCATTTACTCTTTTCTTAAATTTTTCTTAAAGTTTAATCAACAACAACAATTTCCATCATTACACCACCTTCACATTTCTATTCAACAAATGACCTTCTTTATTTTTCTCGCTCTCTCACTCCCCCTTTTATTATTTGCATTGATTGCTCTTCTTATATAGTTGTTGTTGTTGTTGCCATACTCTAAATGTTGTTGTTTTCGATTTTGTTTTGCTCGCGTGCTCCTTCCACCAGCAAGTAACTGCACGTTTTATTAGCACGTGATTTCATATACAAAAGCTTAACATCCACTTGTTTTGTGAAAAAGCTTTTTAAAATTTTGTTTTATTGTTCTTCTTTGAGAATCCGGCTAATAAATGCTATTTGAAAAGCTACTTTTGCTTGCACTCCACCCAAAATTAAAACAAAATCCAGCAAAATTTTTGAATTTTCTTTTCTTGTGTTTTTCTCTGTGTTTTTTTTTTTTGCACACTAGACATGCTGTTGTTGTTTTTTTGCTATTTTATACTCTAGTTTTTCTGTGTTAAAGACCCTACTGACACAAAATTTGTTAGTTCGTTCTGAGCTTTCAATGGCGAAACACCGGAAATTGTAAACGATTTTAAGTGAAAACGGCGGTTTTATTTAAAAAAAAATCAAAATAATATAAAAAATATAAATAAAAATATCTTCCAATTTTTAAAAATAAATCTTCCCTAAAAATTTAGTTTAAAAAAATTTAAAATATAGTTTGTTTAAAAAAATTATAAAATATCAGTGTAAAAGTAATAAATATTTAAAAATAAATTAAACTATAAAAATTATATTAATAATTTAAAAAAAAGAGTTTTAAAAATATACAGTTTCTGTTTAAAACATACTTTAACAATAAACTTTTTAATTAAATTGTAGTGTATTTTTAGTGAAAAAGAAAATCATGCAAATTTTAAACAAGAATGAAAGTGAATATTAAAAATTACAAATAATTTTTAAACACATTAATATTTCTCTAAAATAACACAAGTATCACTTAACATAATAAAAATTGTTTGTTAATAAATTATGTGAACAACTTTTAAAATTTACTAAAAATTCGATTTTTTCATTTATTTATTTTTTTGTGTTTTTGTCAGCTAAACAAGTTTTAAACCAAATCATTCCATCGAAATGTATGAGTATAAGACCATATTTTATTGTTGATCCATATTAATTTTCGTAAACAAATATTTCCAAATAGATTTGGTCAATTTCAATTATTTGTATTTCAAGTTTTATCAATTATAATAAAAGTTTAGCCATTACAAATACATATAACTATACGTTCTCTCCACAATTCGATCAAAGTTTGTCAACGCAGCAACAGCTACATTAATCGAAAATTTTTTTCCCGAGGAATGAACAATCCGTCACAGCTAATCTGTTACAAAACCACTACCTAACTATAATGTTGGTGCTAGTAATTACAAATAATTGTAATTATAAATTTGTTCAATTTTAAATGTTGAAAATGTAGACATTTTAATAAAAAATAATAATGTTCGGTACACCATTGAATTAAGCCCCAATATTGGATTTCTTCAAAGGACATATCAATAGTCTTTCATATCCTTATTAATAAAAAGTAAAGTTTTTTAAATATAGTTCAGGGATTTTAATATATTTCAGAGATTCTAAAGAGTTTTTCAATGAAGTTTTTTAATGCCAACCGAGTTGAAGTACATTATGAACATTATATAAAACTCCCTATTTATATATGTGCTATATTTCGCTTACTTTAAAAGTTACATCAAGGTAAAACTCGGCATAAATATGTTCATACTTCATATCAATATTATAAGTTGTAAAACTATTTAATAGATTTTCTATGTCTAGTTATACATTAGAGTGTCTCAAGAACAGACATTATAAGAATCTTATTTAAAAATACATTTCAATTGATTCTAACTAGTTCATAAATACAAATCGATTGAGATCTGTACAATATGTTTATAAAATTAGCTGTATTTTTGAAATGGGACACAAACTGCGCTTTTTATTAAAATTATTTGCAAAACTGTCGTAATTTTTTTGCTTTTAAAGAAAATTTTTTGAAAAGTTGTTGCCATTTGTTCTGGTTTATTTCTGAAAATTTCAGCTCATTTTGAAATGTATATACCCCTTATAATTTATTCCTTATATTTCTTAAATTTAGTACATTTGCAACAAAAACTCGGTGGTAGGTTGTTCTTATATAACCACTTACTTTTCAATAACTACTACTTACCGTGTGCATTACTTTGAAGTACTCTAGTAATGACATTATTTTAATATGATATAGAAGTACTTTCTTTTCAGATTTGTGATTTTGTTTGATTATGAATTATGTTTTACAAAAAAAAAAATAATTTATCGACGCCCAATAAAGTTATAAAAAACTAATTTACCTAAAAAACACAATCATCACTTACTTCACAAGTTCTTTGTAAGTTCTTAAAAGTACTTCTTTTCAATGTAAGTTTTTCCTGGGTTAATACACATATCTAAATAGGTATTACTAAGAAAAATTAGTACTCGGAATATTTAAAATCAAAATTAACATTAAATTGTTAAAAGACTTAATTTTGGTTTAAAAACTAAACATTATTTCTTAAAAGTCAAATATAATATTAGCATATATGGTTATAAAAGAGATAAGTTAAATTACACAAATGAAGGGTTGACCAAGGTAGGCAAAAAGTAAGGCCTCCTGTAGGTAGGTTACTGCTTACTGTTCTAGTCTAGTACTTAGAACAGAAGTTGTCAGTTCGATTTCTGGTAGAGAAGCACACAACAATATAATAAATAATACAACAGCATTTGATTGAAGCCTAACTACTTACTTGACAGATTATAAACTATAAGATGCAAAAAATTATGTTATGCTTTATTATAAATTATGATAGTATTAAATATATTGCATACCGATTAGGCTTTCATAATTATAATGCATATATATGTACAATTAAATCAATAATATTATTATACCCTACGCCGTTATGCGTTTGCGCTAATGTGTGTGACACCCAAAAATAGTGGTCCTACTCAGAATCACTTTGTAAGTCGATTTAGCTATTTCCGTCTGTCTGTGTGTCCATGTAAACCTTGTGCGCACGCTACATGTCGTAAGTTTCAAGATAATTTAATAAAATTTGACACATACTGTTTTTCTAGTCCAAGGACAAACGCTATTGAAAATGGTGGAAATCGATCGATTATTTCGCCTAGCCCCCATATAACCGTAAACTCCGAATATGGCCTTTACGCTTTTAATTATGTTAAATGTATTAATATGTTAACAAATATTGGCAAAATTTAGTTTTATAGTACTCTAAATGATACTACAAATTTTTGTTATGTTCGGGTACCATTTGACTCTAGCCTCCATACAAACCCCGCTTCAGAAAATAACCTGAAGGTCAAAATTCACTTATAAACACTAATAACAAGATGAAAGTCTACATTACTCTACCAACATTGATCAGGACAGGCCCATATTTACCTCTACGCTCTCTTGTATAATATCTATTTTTTAATCAAAAATAAGTAAAAATATTCCGGAATAAGCTTAAAAAAAATTAAATGCTTTATTTTTTACAAAATAATCCATATTTTTAACATACTGACTGGTGTAGGGTATCATATTGCATATGCATTCATACATATTTTAAACTTAGAAAATTGAAACCAAATCATTCTTATGTCATTCCTCAGTATGACATTTCTTCATATAGAAAATTATTAAAAGGTTAAATTTTAAATCAGTTTTTAAAGCCAACTTTTAGTTGTCCTGCTAAAAATTACCAAAGAATGTCATTGTTTATCTGAAATAAAAGGTGTCTTTTGTCGTATACGTCTACAAAACCTTTAAATACTTCCTTTATATTCTAAATATTTATTGTCCCCAAAATGAGATAAATGAATAATGAATCATATAAAACCAGTAAATGTTAATATTACTTTAGTTAGTTTGTTTATGTAATATTAACAAATTTTTTGACTATGATTAATTTAACACCTTAAAATGATTGATTACTTAAAATGGCAGCAATATAATATGATATAAGAAAATTTTATGCAAAAATATAAATAAGTTTAACTTTAAAAGAAAACTTTAAAATGCCCTTATAGCTAAGAGCTAGTAAAATCAATTATATAAATTATTTTATATTTTTTTCTTTAAATTGCTTCATAAAAAATCTACTTTATTACATTCCCGGAAAGTATGCTTTACAAATAAAAATAAATATGAATTTATTTATTTATCTTTTTAACAGTTTATAAGATATTCATATATGAATATTCAATTTAGATTTCATTCTGCTCAGTTTTATGTTTTCTATTAAATAATGTAAAAGTTACATAATTTTCAAGGGCTGTTTTTTTTTCTATTTAATAATAAACAGTAGCTATATTCCTGTCTACAAATAATGTTTAAAATAAAATTATATTTTTTTGCCAAAAAAAAAATCCTTAAATGACTTTAGTCTATTTATTAGAAATATGGAATATTTAAAATTAAATATCATAAAAAAATAGCTGTAGAAAAGAAATGCTACATACATTTTGCCTTTGGTATTTGCTGGGTTGTCTGTATGAGCCCAAAAGTATGAAGTATATTATTTATAAATTCCATAGTCTTCACTGGTATTATCATTATTATTTGCATTGCGTTTATAAAGTATAGGAAATGAAAAGAAATGTGAAAGGGAAGTGAGTGGTAAAGTAAGCAATTCATACTTTTACACTCATAGCTTTTACTCTAGAACTCTCAACATCTCTGACTAACTGTTTTTATGTGTTTTGAATTTTGATGGCATCGCTTGATTTCTAGGTTTTTCTTCTTCTGACTTCTTTACAATTTCTTTTTTACTTTTTGTCTTCTGATGCTTTTCTTCTTTGGATTTTTATGTTGTGGTTGTTTTTTTGTGTTTAAAAATGCTTTTGTTTGTCTTTTGAATCTGTTTCACTCGTGTGCAGGCATTAGTATTAGTGTATATGTGGTTTGTGATTTAACTTTACTTACTTAAATTTATTTTATTTCTAACATTGAAATAAACCTGGCTTTTTTTGTCTAACATTTACTAACACGTTTTGTTCTTTCTTTATTCATTTTGTTCACTTTTAATGATGATGATGGAAGGTTATGTCTGCTGGAATTCTTTTCCATTGCACTTACAATTTACATTTTTCACTTTATAGGCAAAATTTGTTATCTTTTACCTTTTTTGATTTTATTACAAAAATCTAGTTGAGTTTCTTATTCTCTTATTGTGTTCTTTTGGAAAAAAAATGTTTTGTTAAAGTTGAAAAAAGAACAGATTTATTTTAAATTAACTTTAAGACACCTGATGGTAATGTAAGACATGAATTACCTACATCTGTTACATAATTTAACCCTTAAAAGATTCATCAAAAAATAATTCCAAAGACAAAAAATATAGGATTCAATTAATTATAAACTGCCTTATTTATAACAAGTTATCAAAGGTTTATTGTACAAAAAAATTGACTGTGTTTATTGTTTAGAATAAGGGCCAAGATATTTTAGCTTTGTAATTATAGTAAAAATGTTAAAAAAACATGTTAAGAGAGAGAGAATGTTGCAGCAACCTTTTTATATTAATGATAATAGGCATAGAGGCATGGCAATTAAATAGCTAATACATTGGTGAAAGCTGGAATGATGATGGCTGTATCTGACATAGTTCAGTTCTGTGGCATTTATTTAAATACATAGGACTTAAGCAATGCTGTACTCCGTCCATGACATTCTCCTGACAAACAGAGGTTTATTTCTCATTTGTAGAAAAAAGGATTAAATATTGTGCTACTTGATGTTCAAATGTATTTTAACAACATTTGAACAGCAACATTGCAAGTGAAAAGTTGCTCCAGGTAAATAACTATGGTTATAAATGACTCAGCAACATGTTTATAGAGAAATTATTTAAAACTTAGCACAATCAAAATCTTATTTTTATATCATAAATTTGCCCCCTTTAGCCATTTAAGTGTTAAAGAAAGAAAATATAAGAAAATAATGCTAATACCTGAAGGCTTTGTTAAACAGAAAATTTATGTTTTTCATTGATGATAAATAAAATTTGTACTTTAATACAAATTAAACTACAATCAAATTTCCAAAACACAAAAAACCCTAAATTATGCTAAAACATTTATCGTTTTGATAGCAAAGGTATTTATGCTTTACAAAAACTTTAACAAACATATGTTGCATAATATTTGAATATCTTAAGCTAATTTTGAAATCTTTTAAGTTGCTAAATTTAAAATTTACATTTTTTAATGTTCTTTTGTTTTGTTTCTCGTTGTTAATCTTTTCTTATCAACCCTATTTCTAATTATGTGTTTTAATGAAAGCACGTTTTAATTTTCAAATAAAAAAACTACTTTTCGTACAAATGTACTAAATAAAAACAAGTAAGAATTCTATATTCAGCAGTGCAGAATATTTTACACCCTTCACCATAACGTGTTAAAAAAAATAAAATTTTATAACAAAATTTTCAGCGGTTATTTCAATTTATTTCTGATTGTGTAAAATTTTATTAGCACATTTTTTGAAAGAATGTCTGATAAAATTTTTGATGATTTAGAACCCGAAGATATCTAGGGTATTTAGAAAATTGCTTTCAGCAGACAGACAGATGGATGGACAGACATATCGGACAATTTTATAGTGGAAATTACAAACGAAACGACCAAATTATATAAAACCTTCTCACGAAGGTGTAGGGTACAATAGATGCAAACATTTTACAAAAAGAAACAATAGAAAAAAATACACTTGCAACATATTTGTGTACAAAAAAATGCCTTTCTATAGTTTTCTTTTGTTAGTTTCAAATATTTTATTGTTTAATATCCTTTTTGTTTTTCTTTTTTTTCCAACCACATTTCCATTTCCCTGTCCGTTTCCGTTTTTAAATTGCCTTTAACTGTTGACAAATATTTGCAAAAGCTTACAAACGCATTGAATGCATATAGAAAAATATGTCTTTAGAAATATATAAAACTTGTTAGTTTTATTTAGAATATTTTGCAATAGTTACTCTTTTTTTGTGCACAATTTGTTCTCTTTTTGTTTAATAAAACTTTTGCATTTCCACTAGGACAATTATAATAATATTGGAAATATGTTTACTGAAAATAAAATATATTAACATTTCTTAACAATTCTCAAAAAGTAGAACAAATTGAAACAGTTTGATATATTGTTCTGGTTTTTATTGGTCATCTTAAATTTTACTAAAAAATAATTTTTTTAATATATTGTAAAATCCCCATAATTTATACTAATCGTTAAATCAAACATTAGTCAATTTCCTAGTCCTAGATAAATCGCCCTAGTCAATAGATTAGCCAATAGAACAAGAGTGGAATAGTCCTAACGATCATTTTAATAGTAAATTACCCAGCTAAAACTTACATTGAAAAGTTTTTTCAAGACGAAAATCGTTACATGATAACTTTTAGGATTTAGTTTTAATTTTTAATGAAAACAATGCAGATTAAATGTGTTTAGATATTCCAATCCAATTAGTGCATTACTTACCTTCATACATACACTTTACATTTTTTATTTCCCCCTGTCAAAACAAAAAATGGTAAAATCATTGCCAAAAAATATACATACTTTCTAGAAAACAATGGCATTCATTACCTCAAACATTTGTTTGCAGATGATCCAAATAAATGTCATTGACCATAAAATGTTGTCAACAAAAATATTCAGTCTTTTCAGCACGTTGCCAAAATGAAAATACTAAAATTTATAGTGACGAAAATAATGATATGGAAAATTCTCGTAAACAATAAACCAAAAAAAAAAAAACTGTAGTAAAATAGAAAAAAACAACTGAAACTGCAAAATTTAATTGACCTACATTGCCAAAGAAATTAACTAGCAACCACCGGCAAATAACAACCACAATAATTACGACAATAACAGCAGCAGCTGTCGGAGCTTAAACTCCTGTAAAGGCTGCAACAGCGGTAGTCAGCCAGCAACAAATACCATAAAACTTGAAATTTATTTTTACTAAAAATGTTCCCAACTGATGTTGGTACATTTGCTTTGCATAGTTATTACTTTGATATCGTTTTTTAAATGTTGCATACAATTACAATAATAAGTAGATATACACAGAGAGAAAATATATGATTGATTTTGTTTATAGTATTAAAATAATTGAAACAAACATAGACTGTTGTTTAAGGTTATCATATGTATAAGTTTGCTCCAACTATTTAAGTTATTAATTTAACAAGATATGTTTACAACAACTTATGCTTTGTTTACTTTAACTAATATCTGGTAATAATGTTAAATGACGGTTGCAATTAATTTTACTATCACATTTTCTCACTGCGTAACAGTAAAAGAAAATAATGTAGAGAGAAGGAGAAAAAGAGAGACTGTATAATTTATCCTGCAAAATAATAAAGAATAGAAAGATTTGTTTTTGTTCTGTGACAGTTTTTCTTCTCTTTTAAATTGTTGAAATAAAATTAAAAAAAAAACTGGAAAACACAACTTGATACTATTACGTGCTTAAGTAGAAGGAAAACTGACTATAAAATGAAATGTGTACTAGTTTTTCTTTATTATTATGATGTTGCTTTCTCCTTAATTTTTTTAAGCAAAACTTTGATAATTTTAACGTTGCACGAGCATACGTCTATGTTGGTTGTTTGTTTTTTGTACGTTATTGTTGTATTAGTGGTTATAAAACAGTTTAACCTTTTAAATGTGATTTTTTTTAATAGTCAAATAATCATAACATGTAAAAATCATGCCTACGGCAAACTATATGATGTTTGTTTGCAAGAGGAAAGTATTACAACAGAATCAGCAATCATAAAAAACTGTCAAAAACATAATTAGCCTTTTTACCAACAAAAAATTTTCAAAGATCAAAAACTTAAACATTTCGATTAATTATCACAATAGCAAAATATTGTCTTTCCTAATGGGTTAATCAACATGTTTTTCATATTCTCTCTTGCTGTACTGTTATACAACAATACAACATAATGATGGTTGGTGCTGCTTTTAATAGTATCGAAGCGTTGAGTTGTTTGTAAAAAAAAACAGCAACAACGATTTTGCTAAATTTATGCAGGAAACAAACTTCAACTAAAAATAAAATGTTGAATATACATATAATAAGACCGCGGAAATATTTACTCATATTATATGAGTACAAGTATTTTATATAAAACATGACTTGATAGTTTTTTATCGTTATTTTCAAGCACTACATTGTTGTATTTATTTGAAAATATGAGCTGTTTGAAATGCAAGCTAAAACTAAGCTAATTATAAATGTAGAAAACAGTTTGCTTCTTGCAATAAATTACAATTTCTTATAAGAAGTATTAAGCAGGAGCTTAAACCAGGATTAGTAAATGGTTTATCCTTTTATGCTGTTATAAAAGGCATTAATAACTTCCTTTTGTATTGGTATTTTCTTTCTTTTGTAAAACTTGCATATGCAACCATTTTTGTTAAGTTCTTTATTATTATTTATTGTTTATTTTTTCTGTATTAAAGCTATGAGGTATTATGTTACATTACATATATATGTAGTTATGCTCGTAACACTTATATAGAAACACTTGTGCATAAAAGTGTTGATATTTAATTTCCGTTTTAATATGGCAGCACATCCGTTCGTTAAGTTTTTGCATAAAATGTGAAAACTATTGCAAAATATGATGAGGAAAAACGTATTAAGTGTCATCAGTTCTGAAAAAGCTTTTTGAAATTGTAAACCAGAAGATTAAAGTGTTTTAGTAAATGAATGATATTAAAAAAAATTGTATATTTTTTTGTTAAATTCCAATATAACAGCAAATTTTGTGGAATATAAGAAAAAAACATGGAAATCTGAATGTTAGTTAGTTAGCCAGTTATAGCTAGCTAGCCTATATACTAGACAATAAACTTGCCTTTTGACTAGAATAGACTAGACTATAGACTAGACTATAGACTAGACTATAGACTAGACTATAGACTAGACTATAGACTAGACTATAGACTAGACTATTGACTAGACTATAGACTAGACTATAGACTAGACTATAGACTAGACTATAGACTAGACTATAGACTAGACTATAGACTAGACTATAGACTAGACTATAGACTAGACTAGACTATAGACTAGACTATAGACTAGACTATAGAATAGATTATAGACTATAGACTAGACTATAGACTAGATTATAGACTAGACTATATATTTAATTTATAAAGTGTTATGATGCGTATGATTAATTTTTATTGCATGTAAGAATTTGGTATCAATCATACGTACAGAGGAATTCATGAAAAAATTAATTACTATTGAGAGATATTTTTGGACGTAATTCCTTTTTTAATCACTTTAGAAAGATTAGTGTCCCTTTCTGCTTAGGGTTTCCCATAACATATTTATGGTTATAGAATTCACTCACCCTTGTTGCGTTTTGCATTTTTTCGCAATCCAATATTGTATTAAATTTAACATTATCACCTGATATCGCTCTTATTGCCTTCCACCTGCCTGGGATTTCTACATGACATGTTACCGATTTCTACATGACTTATCGTTGAAGACAAATTGTATATTAATGAACTTTTTCTTTCGTATTAATTGAAATATGTTTAACAATAGTAATAACCATGATATTTTTAATTTTTGAACATAGTTTTTATCTTATAAAAATTAATTCAAATTGTTTATATATTCTCTTTGCAGGTAAGTCAAGTTAATAATAATTACACATGGAACTGAATATCTAAATGGTTTATTTTTTTGTAAGATTTTAGTGGCAATAACATTACCCGCGTTTAAAACATATTTTTTATAGTTGCTTTAAACTTTATCTGCTGTTAGGAATTAGGAAAATGTGGCCAAAATAAATTTTACTGCTTTAGCTACAGTAACTATTTTATGGTCACATTTTCTTATTTCTTAAGATAACAATCTTCAAGATATCTAATTCAAGTGACTCAAAAATTACAAATAATTTCTTTTTTAATTTTTATTTCAATTATTATTATTATTGCATCCACTAATTTGAAAAGTTTTAATTAAAATATTTGTTTTATTTTAATTTACAAAAAAAAAACTCTTTTCCCCGTCATCAAATAGAGTTTGTATTAGAGACTAATAAAGTATACTTTAAGATGGAAAATTAAATTAAAAACCAAGACATCAGAGAATGAACAAGAAAAGCAAAGCAATGAAAACAACCTTCAATAAGTTACAATAAGTTTATTTTTTTCTCTAAAGCAAAAAATGTTAAATAAATAGCAAAGAAAAGAAATGCTAGTAAATTAAAACATGTTTTATATGCCAGACCATGTTCATGAATAAATTATTTTCTCTATATTATTGGTCAAAAGTAATAGACATTTTCAATAAAAAGAAAAAAAAATTAACAAACTTTTATTTCTTAAACCAATAAAAAATTCGCTTTATTAAATACCCAAAACAAAAAAGTAGCAAGATTTTAATTTCTATTCTTAAATTCTTTTTCTTCTCAAAAAAAACTGTAATTTAATTTCAAAAGAAAACCTTTACTAAGTATAAATTGTTGCTCTTGGACAAGTAAAAGTTAAACAGCAAAAAGGGTCTTAAACGTATTTAATTTTTACATCCTTTTTTATTGCATTTAGCTGCTGTTAACATTTGTTAGCATATTTACAGGCGTTTATTGAGTATTTGTTCAGTTTTCATTTCACTTTCTAAAATTTCATATTTAACAATATTGTTAGCAGCTCATTAACCAAAGAAAAGTGTTTTAAAAACTCGATAGAGAAAAAGGTTTATTTTTAAACAGAGTCTTTAATAATTGATTTTCTATGAGAAATGTTACAGCTTTTCATTCTTGTGCAATTTATACATTATGAAACATTAAAGGATTTTAAATTTCAATTAAATATGTTTTGTCTTCTGTTGTAGAACTTGTATTTAAAAATTAGTCGAACAAATGAGGAAATTGTGGCATTTTTCATAGCATAACATTGAATATAAAGATTCTGACGACTCACAGTCAACTCTGGTATTACTTTAAGAAAATGCCAAAAATCTAAATCGGCTGTACTCCTTGAGAACACCTACAAGATCTACATCTGTAGGTTATCTCTTTTGTTTTAACTGATATTTAGGCATACATTTTTTATTCTTAAATTTTCTCTATTTTTTTTTTTTTTTTGTTTTTTAAATGTGGCGCTCCTACGAAGGATCGTGAAATTTATTAAAAATATATTCTGGTTTTCTAATCAAATAACAAATACAACAAAAACCTTTTCAACTGTTGTCTTGTCTTTCCTTCCGTGGCTTGTTACCCATCTAGGAGTGATTTTAATTCTGGGGGAAAAGGGGCTCGCAATACCTCTAGTGCGCCGGTCTATATTTGATGATCAAATAAACGTATTCTCGGTCTCTCCTTGAAATTATTTTAGCACAGAAGCTCCGGTAGCAAGTAGGATAGTGTTTCGTGTTTTGTCTTGTCGATTAAAATACTCATGTACGTTAAAGTCTATAATTTGGAATAACTTCGGTGTTGTTGCCAAGTTAAGAAAAACGGAGTAGTGACTGTAGGACTAAGCGTTCAAAATGAGTTGGTGTTAAAGTGTTATGAACCTTGCTCGTCCTTATACCTAGAGTGAGAGTGTTGGATGTTGTTTCTATAGGTGCGTCGGATGAATGAGAAGTGTGCTGAGTTGAATGGTGATGGATGAAAGCTATCTTATATAAGTGCACTGTTGCCGGAAGTTAAGCGACGGAGCAGCAATAATCAGAGGTAACTTAGGCTATGGGCAGTCGTCAAAGCATGCCTATGTAAAAGATCACCGTACAATAAAGCCGACATGGTAGGTGGTAACGTAAATCACTTTAACATCTTGTTATATTGTCTCTATAAAAATTATTTTTTAGTTTTTTTTTTAAGTTCCCATATTTTTTAATAAAAAAAATGTCTACATGATTACTTAATTATTTAATTTGGTTTGTATTTCCAAAACAAACCTAGCATATTAGCAATAATCGGTTTTATACATTTGTTTAAAATGCATATTTAATGAGATTCCATAGCAAAAGTCCTTAGGGTTACTGGGGAATGCATATATTTATTATAATAAGTACTTTAGTTATTTTATTTAAATTGAAAATAATGAAATATCAAAATCCAACTTCGCGTATACATAATTATTATTTCATGTGAGGAGTTAATATCAATCATACGTGGTAAAGATATCAGAAGACATAGCAAAATAAAGTGGATGATTGGGATTAGAGGGAGATTAATAAATATTATCTATATAACACCTTTCATCTAACCCAATACTACCTAGCAGAGTTCGTATAAATACTAAATAAAATTAATTAATTTTTTTTTAAACAATTAAAATCAATTTTAAAAATGACTAGATATTTACTTTTAGCATTTTGATCCCTTTTGCTGCATCATTTCCTTATAAATATTCTTCTATATTAACATTTATTTACTGCTAAAATTTTCAATCATTTTCATTGAATATTCAAATTTAACTTCCAATTGCTTTTATATAAATACATTTTAAGTACTTTTTTATTCTCCTCTCACAAAAACTTGAAATATTTAATTTCCTTTTTTGGTATTTTTCTCTCACGCTCTCTGTTTTCTGTTATCGTTTGTCATTTTTTGTTTGTGTTCTAATTGTTTCCTTTAAAAAATATTTATACATCTTTGCATTTTCCAGTGTTTTACCTTCAAAAATATATTATTTCTTAGATTATGTATTTTTTTTTTTGCTCTAGTACGAATAAGTAAGTATTTGAATAAACTCATTTACTTAAATTCGAAAATAAATGACAAATACTTAATGCATCAATTTACGAATAAAATAAAATATTCAAATAAAATTTATGAAGAATGAACGTAAAAGACTTGAGAAGAACATAAAAAATGTAAATTTATAAAAATATGAAAAATGTATCAGTTAGATGACAATGTAATGTGAATTGTTATAAAATTGTAGAGGATATAATCATAAATGCAACTGAGTGAAAAATAGTTTGACAACTGAGAATGTTGACAAGTTTTAAAACACAACTGTTTTCAAAGTTAAAGGAATATTACAAGGTGTCAATTCAAGCAATTAGTTTTAAAAACTATAAATTTTGAATTTATATTTTTTAAACTTTCTGTATTAAATTTAATTTTGTGCAAATATTTTCTTAAATTTCTTAAATGTTTTTTGTGCTTTTTTTTGAATTTTGTTAAAAATCATTTGTGTGCTTATTTATCTCTTCCAAAATATTTGTTCATATATTTGTGGTTTTTCCAATTTGAAGTGATATGTTTAAGATAAAAGAAAAGTTATCAGAAGAAAACATCTAAAGAAATCAAATTAAATATTTCAAATTGAGTAAATTTTACTTCAAATTTTAAAGATAAATTTAAAGTAGATTTTTATTTGCTTTTTGTCTCCAGCATAGTTTGCAAAAAAATAAAGAAATAGAAAATAACAAATAGTCAAGTGTATTGTAGCAAAGATAAAAGTATTCAAGTTTTTTCCCCTCCATCTAAGTTTCCTTCAACTCATGTTTTTCATCTTTGTAATTTTGTTTGCCCCGTTTTTCTTCTTTTTTTGTGGCAAGTTGTGGAAAGAATGTAAAGAAACTAAACAAATTCCTTATTGCGTGCTTGTGTCGAAGAGAAACTCATCCAAAAGCATCTTAATGTCTATAGTCTGAACTTTAAGTGATAAATGATTGTATGACATATTTAAGCAAATAAAAAAAAAATAGCACTAACCTACACTTACTCATTGAAACAATAATATGATGTTGTGTTGTAAAATGTCACGTAATAAGTGGAATTTGAGAAAGTTTGCAACGAATTCGAAGAGTCCTTTAAAAACGGTTTACTAAAGGATCATGGATATAGTAGCAACCTAATATTTTTAAAGCGTCCTTTACTTCAATTTTTTCAGCAAATAATTTGCTGATTATCCTGTTCGTTATAGTCCTTGTTTGCGCTCAAGTTTTTAATATTAAACGTAGTTAATTCTGATTCTATAATACCAGAGAAGATCTATTATTACTTGATCCTTCACTACTTCATGAAAAGGTCTTGCCAGTCCCTTGACTTGGACCTTTTATTTTCTTCATCTACCACACATTGGCACTTCAGACGATCTTTCTCTTCGAGCTCATGTGAAGTACAATTGACAGCATTCTTGATAATCTTGTCTGGAATGAATATTGTTTTTCTGTATATTGCTGTCTCTTCTGGATATACCTCCTTATCAATTAGTCCAGTCTTGAAGGAATTTTTGTATTGGATTTTTAGGAGCACTATGTTGATCAATGTATCTCATGACTTGAGACTAGGTGCTCGTCATTAGATTAATAACCGATCTTATCCTCAGTTTGTTATATTATATAATTTTAGTCTTAGTCTTTTAAAAGGAAGGACGATCTATGCAGTGACGGAATACGTGAATTAAAGTAAACGTTACAACTGGCCCGTATCGCGGTAACGAAGGCGAAATGTTCGCCATTAGATTATGAAGAGACAGTAAAAAGCTTAAGTTTGTGTTCCAAGTGTCTACTCTCTCGTTTACAAAGGGGACGCTAAAGTGACGATTGTCCTCACATAAAATAGAAATAGAGCCAACCAAGTGATTAGACATAAATGGAAATCACTGTCTTTTCGGGTTCATTGCTTTTGTACTGGGTATTGGTAAAAAGAAACTTAATTTTTGCTTTGTATTTTTATTACTTAAGTTCTGCACCTCTTGCTCTCTTGTAGAGTACCTAGTAAATACGTAATTTTTCCTTTCCCTTTCGCTAAAGGTCTTTTACTTGAAAGCATACACATACTTTATCTTAAACTGAAACTATTTAAGATTTAAGCACTTGCGATTAGAAAAGCAGCAAAAAAACAAAAGAAAAAATAAATATCTGAAGCGTAAAGCTCAGGTGTGGGCTATTTTCTTAATTTTAAATGGATTAGAAACACTAGAGACTACAACGTAGATTTAATGTGGAGATTTGTTAATAGATTGCAATAGATTGGATAGATGACAAAAAATTAATGGTATATGTTTTCAAGGAGGTTTTTAAGTAGTCGTCTAACGTAAGACACTCATATAAGTGGACTTGAAAAAAGAAAAAGAAAACATGTGAATTCTAGCATTTTATTTAAACAAAACTAAAATATAAATTAAGATGATTTAATTTTATCAATAGCAAAGGAAAATTAAAAGATAAATTTAACATTTTAAACGAATATTTACATAACATCCTTTGAAAGTTGTTTTTGTTTTAATTAAATCAACAACAACTAATTATAAATAAATCCCAGGGCCTTTTTGGCAATATAAAAAACATAAATAAATAAATAAAAATAAACATTATTTATTTATTAAAAATAGCAACTCACACTTTGCTATGCGTTTTCTATATAAAGTATGCCAAGCACGTGGTAGTTTCAGTTTATTTCCCCTCACAGTTACTACTGTATCCTTTCATTTCCTGGTATTGGCTTCGATTAGCAAAAAATGTAACACACTCTTACGAAATAAAATGAACGAAAAAAGGCCAAAGCCACGTAAAAATAAAATCACACGAATTTTATTTTGCGTGACGGTCAACAATTTGTTAAAACGAAAGATAAAAAAACTGCTGACAATTTTCTTATTTCCGGTCAACTTTGTTGTTGCTGTAACAAAGTTATAAAAAATAACTTCAAAAATATAAAAAAAAATTAGCCGTTGAAATGTAGTAGGAGTTTGTTATGAATAACTAAATTTATGAAATAATCCTTGGTGGAAAAAAATTAAAAAATTTCAAGGGAATTATTTCAAAAACAACTATCTTTTGTTAAGCATAAAAATGGAATTTATGGGGGCAGACAATTTTCATTTAAATATTTAACAACTTTACTTATTGAGTTTTAAGGATTTAAGTATCAAATATTTAAATCCATTTTTTTTAGGTTTCCTTAAATTTCTTCTCTTTTAACTTGTATATTTTAATTTTATTTCAGTTTAGAATTTTTCACTTTGTTTTATTTTTAAAAAGAGTTATCCAAAATTCATGTTAAAATGAGATTAAAATTTTTATTTTTATCAAAGAAGTGTTTTTATAAAATATGTGTATCTCTGTTATGAATGAAGAAGTACAGAACAGATCCGGTGATCTATCTATCTATCTAACTATCTATCTATCTATCTATCTATCTATCTATCTATCTATCTATCTATCTATCTATCTATCTATGTGCAAATTTTGGAGTAACCTTTATATATTTTTATGTATTAAATTTTAATTGATTTTTGCTTGTTATCTATTGGCCAGTCATACAGTAAAAAAATATTTGAAATTGCAAAAGCATTACTTTATAACATAATAAAATGGCTGATAAACACTAAAGCTTTAGAAATAAATCGAATTTTTTAGATAACTAAATAAATTGAAACTTTATAAAGCCTTAAAAAATTCAATAATATTCAAATGCAATTAAAACGAGTTATATATCAAAACATTTAAAAAACATATTTAAAATATGACAATAGATATCAGTAAAAGTAACATATCGAACTATTCCCTGAATTTGAATATAAACCCATCGTTTCTCCCATCGTTTTCATAAATTCTATTACATTTCTATTTCGTTATTATATTTTTTCCTTGCCATTTTTATGATTTACAATCTACACATTTTAATGACAACTTGTGGTAAAAAGAACGGAAGAAACAGAAAGATCAAACCTTTCTGCTGCAGTTTGTACTACTGTTGGTTAAAGACCACTCAGCCGTAAACCATGGTTAAGGTAATAACACACACATATACATATACATATGAACAGTAATATATTGAGGATTATCTTTCAATACAGAAAATAGTTAGTGAGCTAACAAAGAAGAAACTCTATTTTATGCTTTTAAAAGCATTTTTATCAGCTATACACCAATTCCAATGGAATTTTATAAAATTTTAACTCCAGTCTTAAATTTGTCAATAAAATTTTCTTGTTTCTGAAAGAATTCATAACAATGTAAGAGAGAATTTTTTTTAAATTAAATTCCAAACTTCTGAACTCAATCCGAAATGGTGTAGTGCATTTTGAGCAAAAATATTCTTACTGACTTAATTTCTATCCCCTTAACTGGGGAACAACATTCTATATATATGCATAGGTAGTATGCATGTGCTTGTTTGAGGATAAAGGTAAAATACAATTATTTTTTAAAAGCATTTATTACATTCCATATGGAGAGAATGTG
Organism: Lucilia cuprina; assembly: GCF_022045245.1. Lineage (NCBI taxonomy): Eukaryota > Metazoa > Arthropoda > Insecta > Diptera > Calliphoridae > Lucilia > Lucilia cuprina. The sequence goes on from NC_060951.1 coordinate 65,102,475, forward strand.
TGTGTGTGTATGTTGCAAATTTTTAAGCTGCACGAAAGGGAGTTATTATATATATAAAAGGTAAAAACAAATTGCTTAAAGACATTTTCTATAAATTTCTTTAATTATAGTAGATTCTGTTAACAGAATATTAAACTACTGTTCATTGAAACAATTTGTATGGAAAGTAATGTTAAAAAGTTTAAAATTTTTTATTCACTTAAAGCTAAAACTTTTCAGATGTATAAATATTTTCATGATTAGGTTATTTTGTTAGTTATATCCTAGAATATAATTTATTATATTGTTCTTAAATCTTATTTTTCTCATTCATTTAATATTTTTTTTAATTCTCTTAAACGAAAATTATTACTAAAATAATAATTAACTTGAATTTTTGCCTTTAAAACACAATAACCATTATTTATATAGCTGTTGTTCACCTCTTTTTTAGAATTGAAAAATTTAATGTTTGCTTCTAATTTAAAATCAATTTTTTGTGTTTTTTAATACAATCATTCTTTCATTAATTGTGTTATTTGCTTTTTTACTCTCTATTAAAGAACAACAATGAATTTAACAACAATTTTTATTTTTTTTTTACATTTCATTCACAAAAGAATTAAAGAGAAATAAATTATAGAAAAAATTGATAAGTAAAATGACGCTTTTCTTATTGTTGGCATCGAAACCGATAAAAATCCTTGGAGTTTTCTTCAACAATAGAGGAAGATAAACAGCAGCAGCAATAAAAACAGTTTAAGCACAACAACAAGTGATATCTAGAACAACATCGTTAATGCAGATAAAGATTTATGTTTTAAACAAAAAAAATATAAACCAATGGAGGGTACACAATTTGTAGGTGAAAAGTGTTGAGAAGACAAGCAAATTTTAAAAGTTGAAATGGGTAGAAAAGAAGTTCAGGTATCACATATGTAAGTTCGGTTTGAGTTTGGCCACGTACACCTTTAACAGCTTTACTCTAAAAAGAAGGAAAAACTAACTGCTTTTTGTCATCCATAATCGGTTTTGGTTTGCAAAGATGTTAGGCTTCGAGAAACTGATCACATTTTACTTTTTTTGCCTTGCTCCAAATGAAAGAAATCCATCAGTCAATATCTTTTTGTAGACTTCTATTGTAGGGCGTTTTACTATTAAATGCACATTTATAACTATCGCTATTATCTCTTCCATCGTAAATTATACCTCAATAAAAACATTACATGATCGCAAAGCAACATTTATTTTAAAATTTTATTTATTTATTTGTTGTGGTTTAAATATCTATCAACTTCATGCTGACAAACGGAAAAAATAGCAATAACTTACAATTTAAATATAGATTAGCAAAAAATGTTGTTCATAAATTTCTTTTGCATTTTGTAGGAAAGTAAACTGAAATATTATTAAACAATAATCTTAAATAAACTAAATTTTGACTTTATTTATGAGCATTAGTTTTAGAAAATACTTATCTTGTTAATTCATTTATTTGGGTGAAACAAAATATTTTTTAGGAAAAAACATTTAATATAATTAAATTGATGAACAATAATAAAACTCTTTTTTCTTATACGAAGAAAAGACGTTAATCTAAGATCAATGCATTATGTTTCGATTTATGGTTGTAGTATAAACATATTATGATTAGTTTTCTTAACATTGTCGTTCATTTTAATAAAATTTGTTAACTTGAACAATATTTTGTTACTAAAAACATAGTATTGTTATGGTAAACATTTCGAACCATGTTTTTTCTATGAGTGAAACCGTACTCAAATACTTGCCATCTCCCACTTTTCATTACCTGAAAATCCCGAAATACTGTGCTGTTGGCATTACAGTTTAATAGTTTATTTAGTTCATAAAATTTTTAAAAATTGTGAATAACCCTATTACAAGTACATATTTCCTATTGTTTTTGTAGTGAATACCAGCAGACATATTGTTTCATTATTATACATTCAATATTTTATTATAAAATTCTTTTTTAAATATTTAATTAAGTGAACAATGTGTGAAAACCAGACATTTTTTTCAACACACTTTTTTTTCGTTTTGTTCATCGAACATGCTGCAAACGAAAAACGTAATTTGTTGCTGCATGTGAGAAGGAAGAGTATGTGTAGTGAGTATCGAGTGGTTGTAGGCAAAATTTAAAATTCACACAATGCAACACAACAATAACAACATTTTTATATTTATAGTATTTCAGGGTCAATTTGCAAATAATTAATTATTTAACAACTTTTCATTAGCACTAAGTTTATAAACACAAAAATCATTTTATATCGTTTATACATAGCAGACGACTGAATTCATCTCAAAATTTTAATTACCAGGGAAATGATTCTATGAACAAAAAAAAAACACACACTAAATATGGGCCATAAGAAAACAATTAAGTGTAAACAATTGTTGTTGTTTTTGTGATTTGTTTTTCTTATTAATTAATAAAACAAAAATAGAAAGCATTAAATATTTATATTACGACAACGTATATTATGTTAAAATAATAAACAATTTAGTGGAAATTTTGCTTTTTGTTTCTCTTAAATGAATGTGTTAAGTAAAAAATCACAAATAATTTCTTTAAAGAAAGAAACGATTAAAAGACAATTGTCTCACCTACATTATGAGTTATCGCGCAGGGTAAAAATGAAGCGAACGTAAAACCAACATAAGTCCCATCGTGACATTTATTTTACGTCGCTAAATTTCAAAATTTGAAAAATTGGTTGTGTCCTCCAGCAGATTAGTGATAAGTGTTCTAGTCTAGTAGACCAGAGCTGGTGAATTTGATTCTCAACTAAGGCACAGGTTCGATATAGACAATAGTTTATTGTTTTAATTTGATATAAATACATCCTCTTTTCAAACTAACTTGTAGCATTGATAACATAAAATTAATTTTAGATCGTTTTAGCATTTGTTTGTTACCGGTTTCATAGGAAATTCTAAAAGTATCATTTTACAGTTTATCTTCATAACTGTGGTTTCCACTTGAATCCAAGTAAACTTTAATTTTTAAAAGTTCATCATAATGTAAATTTATTTTAATCTGAATGCACTTTAATCCCAATTCCTCCCCAAAACACGATGGGGCGTAATATGGTATCGTGTTTATAAATGTGTGTAAAATATAGTGTTTTCATTTTTATACTTTACCATCAAAAATTTGGGGATATATTGTTTTTGTCATTCCGTTTGTAACACACATCAAAATATTTGTGTAGAACCTACGAAATTATATACATACATATTGTGGATCGTTCCGTCGATATAGCTAGATCCATTCACAATTCACCTGGACTCCGGAATACATTTTTAACAGTTATAACTGGTTCAAAAATGCTACTATAGTGGTGAGCAAGTTCAAGAAGCAATCAATAAGATCGGTATATAAATGACCATAAAAAGGTCCTATTGTTCCATGATGTTCATATTAATCTGATAAAAGTCTATATATAAGGAAAGTCCTTGAAATTTACTTAAACGTTAAGACGTACGATTTGATGTGGTGGGTATATAAAATTCGACGTAGCCGAATGTAACACTCTTACTTGTTATTTTTAAATTATTGTTTGGGTAAGTGTTTTGTCCCCAGTTCGAGTTCCCTAAGTAAACGTTCATATGTACGTGTATAATACATATTTTCAAGTGACACTATTTTATAATGTAAATGAGTCCGTGGGCAAAATCGAAAGTTTGCTAAATCAGAATTTGAAAACTTTATAGAATAAAATTTAATAAACTTTTATTACTTAACTTTGCCTTTCTATTAAGCAAGGCTTTACAAAAGTAATGAATACACATTGTATTTTTAACAATAATCCACGGATCTGAAATTCTCTGAAATTGTGTGAAATTAAATATTCCAACACATTTCTAAAAAATTTAGAGCTTTCAAAATGGGTCTGATTATTATAATTTTAATCGGTTTTGAATTTCTTTCAGTTGGCGATAAATATAAAAAATTGTATTTCCTGAATTCTATATTGATCCGAAGAGAATTAACAGGAACTATACATATGTATATTTATCATTTTTTATTTACTGAACAATAAAAAAAATTTACATAAAATTCTAAATTAGCCCTCGTCAAAAAATGTCAGTAAAACTTTGCTCTCTCGATGGTAGTATTAGTTGTATGCTTACATGCATATTTTATGCAATAACACATATTTAAAAATCTAGTCCTTTGTTGTTGTTTTGTTATTAAACCACAGTTAATACTGGTTGGTCATCTTTCTCTTATCCCCTATATACATACATATATATATATGTATGTACATAGGTTTGTATAAGTAAGCGTGTGAACATTTTAATGCAAAACATTAAAGTAAACAACTAACAAAAACGATGAATATTTTGTATTTGGTTTTATGGTGGGTCAAGGTGAAAATCTCATGTTTTAACCGTAAATTATTAAGTATATATGTGTCTTTTTTGCATGTGTTTGTTCGAGATTATATGTATACTGGTATTATTAGAATAAGAATAATACATGCCACCCCTTATTATTTGTGTACATATTTCTTGCGTTAAACTGTAAGAAACAAATTTTATTTCATATTTGTTCTTCTATCACATTTTTAATTCCAGTTCTTTTCTCCTTTAAAAGCGCTAAGCTTAATGTTTCCTTGCACTGTAGTGACAGTCAGCGTTTAAAGTAAAAAAATAAATGTTTTATGTTATATTCTGTTTACAAAATTTATGTAGTTTTACTAAGAATTCTACAAACGTTAAAAGCATTACGAAGGATAAACAAGGAAAAAATTAACTATTTTCCTTTAAAAGAAAGAAAACTCAAAAGTTTGTTTGCGTTGGCTAAAAATTCAAACCTTTTAAGGAATGTGCCAAAAAATAGATTCAAAATAAAACTGCTTAAAGTATAAGTATGTTAAATAATTAAAAAAAAATTTACGAAAATTTAAATTTAATGTTGAAAAGGAAATATTAAATTTTATGTCGTGGCAATATTCCTAAACTTGGTATTTGACATTATTAGCAATTTTAAAGTATGAACGTTTTCATATGTTTTTATAAGGACGATTTTAGCTGTTTAGTGAATAATTTATAACCTCAAAAATAAATTATTGTAATTGTAATAAATTAAACATATCATTAATATTGCACATCCAATTATTTTTAAACTTATAATAAAATTAAAATATACTATATGAATGGGTATGGGCTTACATGTGTAAATTTTAAGAGTATGTATAATGTGGTGATAATGACGATGATCTGGCCGCAAGTTAAAATTAAATTGTTTACACAAAATAATTGTACCCCAAAGACACATGCGGTTTAAATGCAGACATCCACACAATTAAACATTTTCAGTTGAAGTGATAAAATACAAAATGTTTTTTTTTATTACAAACAAGATATTTAAACAACGCATTGTGTGAAACAACAAATAACTGAAAACCGAAACGAACGATATAATACTGCTGCAGAGGATTGTAAACATTGTTGTTAAACCAAATGACATTGTATGAACATTTATTGTTAATATGAGTGAGCATGTGTTGCTGTTGGTTTAAATATCGCAGCATACATATTGCTATAAGAGAATTTCAACACACAACTTAATAAATAATTAATTGTAAACAGACACATTCACACATCCATACGCATTGAAATTAACACTTTCCGACAATAAGACTGACGACAAACCGGATATAAAATGATAATACGCTCCAACACACATGAATTATTCAATACAAAATATACAAACTCAATCAAATTTTCAGGCATGGAAAATTAAAATGTTGACATAGTTCAATTTACAATTAAAATTATTTAAGTACTACACTATAGAGTAGACTATAGATAAGCCTATAGACTAGACTATAGATAAGACTATAGACTAGACTATAGATAATACTATAGACTAGAATATAGATAAGACTATATACTAGAATATAGATAAGATTATAGAATAGATAAGTGTGGATCCACTCGCGAGTCACGTGTCGTCGTCATCTTGCAATCGTGAGCAAAGTACTGCTACGGAGGTGGGTACCTTGGCCTCCGTGGCGGACAATGCGACAAGTGTACAGCATTCCATTAGCAAAAACATTAGAAGGATGTTCCCGGAGAAAGTTCTAAAGAAAATTCGGAAAGAGGATCAGGTCTTCCTAAGAGTTGACAACTGAGAGTAAACCTAAGAAGAAAAAGAGCACAGTCGAAGCCAAGCCAAACTTCACTCAAAGGAACCTCAAGTCAGAATCCTGAGAGTAAGGGTGACAACCCCAAGAAATATATTCCGAGGACGACCACGTTGGCGAAATCAACGTACGGGTATCTCAAAAGAAGCCCCGAAAAGCGAGGAAAGAGAGGCTAGACAGTGGAAAAGGAAAAGAGCCGCCAAAGTTGTCAGAAGAAGATTCAGGGACGATCTCTGCTATGCATTTTACGATGCCTGTAATCCGACAGGAAAAATTCCAATAGACCAACAGAGTAAGGTAGAACATCTTGTGAACATTAAGATAAAGGACCGCACAATCGCTTCAAAGGGCAAAAAACCAATAGACTGGGACTGGCAAAGAAGATAGGGCAGTAAACTGGAAATTCTTGGTAGTCAAAATGCTGAGCTGGCCGTGGAAAAATGGGAGGTCTTTTATAGGAAAGAAGAACCTGAGGAAACATTATTTGTAATAGGTTTCGATGAGAAATCTCTGGCTATTCTTGCCAAGAATAAAGGTAGCGCTTACTCCGCCTCAAAAGCTGTCATATTCAAAATTGAGAAGGTAACGATTGGAAAGGCTGTTACAACAAATCTCGCAAAGTATACTAAAGTACCTAAGACCACAGCATCAGTAGCAACTACTGACAACTCTAAGGAATCAAATCCTAAAAGGGAGGGAGATACCACTAACTCGCCAAAAGAAGGTGCTGCTGCCATTTCCAAAATTGGGGAGGCACCGATTGAAAGGGATGTCAAAACCGGCCCGATAAGGACACTAAAACACCTAAGATAATACTTAAAGCATTATTTGCAAGTACTGGTAATTTTGTGGAGTCAAATCCTAAAAGCGAGGACGAAATCACTCACTCGCCAGAAGACAGAACAGCAGTGCTGTCCAAAATTAGAAAGTGTCGATTAAAACGACTGATCTTCCTATGCCTGATAAGGACATCAGGTTACCCAGAGGAGTCAAATCCAACGAGCGGGGAGGTGATAACTAACTCGTTGGAAGACAATTTGAACGGATAACAATGATTGAGTATGAAAAACGTTCTAAAGTACATAATTGTCCATGCCTGCATACACTCTTCTCCAAAGTACATACATTCTAAAAAGATACAATAAAAGAAAGAGAAAGGGAGAGAATGTGTCATTTTATTTATACTCAAACGGGTATTTATGACTGTAAGTTCGTATGAGTTATTTTCATCATCATTTTGTGTAAATGATGTGAGATGCTGTTGTTATATTCTTGTAAATATAATCGTTTTTTTTTTTTTTTTTTTTTTGTTATTAAAATTCTCTATAAACAATACTTGTCAAGAGTAGTATGGTTGAAAAGCATTTACATTTCGAAGAAATGTTTTGCTTTAAGAGAACTTGTTAATTAATATTATTTTGTTGCTAAAATGAAACATTTAATTACTTACAAGGACCAAATCGAAATTATAATAAAATTGATTAATATGTTTTTGTATATATTTATACTGTATTAATACATATTAATGATGGATTTTTAATAGATTTATTAAATTTCAAGGACATATATATATAATTTAATTTTATATTAAAAATATTGAAAAAATAAATTAAATACAAACACATGCCATGTTAAGTCCTTGGAACATAAAATTAAAATCTACTCTGAAAGTATAATTAATCAATTTGTCGAATTAAGCTTCTTAATAATAATAAACATTATTGTTTATATAGTATTAAATTTTTTAATGTTTCATTTATAAATACATATGTATGTATTTTTCTATTTGAATGAATTGTTTATTTAGTATAATTTACTATTTTATTTATTTGATAACAATACACAAAGACACAAACTTTTAAAAAAGCACATACCATAATAAATTTATGTTTAAGAACAGGTGGTCTATTAATTTAATATAATGTGCTGTATAATTTGTGTTTACTAATGAGCGAAATAGAGTTTGCCCCACTAATTTAAAACTTCCCAAAATCGAGGGAAATTTAAGACAAATGGAAGACATTTTGTGTTTAAACCTATTAAAGTTTATTATATGTATAAATTGCGAGGAGGCGATACAGCTGATACTATCTCGTTTTGCAATTGGTATTCGTACAGACTGTTTTTTTTAATACAATATAGTGAAGGATATATAATATTCTTTACAAATGTGTGAAACCCTTTATATATCCAACCGAGCTAAAATCAAATAAAACTGAATATATTTAAAAAACAAATAAACGGAAACATACAATAAAAATAAACAGTTATTTCATTTAATTTCAATAATAATAATGGCTAATTTTTGCATGATAAATCCTCTTATGTGAAATTTAAACCGCAAATATTTGTTGTATTAATGATAAATAGCAGATTCAGTATGTTTGTGTTATTCAAAAATGAAGAACATGCATTAGGGAGTACACTCATAAGGATTACAAAATTAAATACATAAACACAAAGAGAACTAGCTTTTCTGGCCGTCATTTGTCAGAAATGTAACACAGTTTGGTCAAATCTATGAAAATTTTTAATGGAAATTTAAAGTGATCACAGATTTTCTTTAATTTCATAATTAGAAAGATATTTATATACAAACAGTTTTTACCAGATATTTTCTGTGATAAAATTAATTATTTTTCATAAATCTTTTAATTACATATGTATGATTTTAAACAATGTAGGTAAAAATTGTAGTTAAACTTATATGGAAGAAAAGAAAGCATTAGCAGCTTAACCTTTTATATAATATTTTTTAAAGTGACGCAAGTCACATGTGTGACATTATAAATGTTTGATATTTATTTTTATTTTTAATTGCTCCTAGGAAAGAGAATGTGTGAAAAATTATTGTGCCCTGTTAGACATTTTTTATGGCAATTTATGTGAATAAAAAGTATTAGCAACATGACGCCCTCTGTGAAATGTTAATGAAATAAGAAAGAAAAGATTTTCATAACATTTAAACTAAAAGATTTATTGTACTCCTGATGGTGTTGTTTTCCCTTTAAGGTTTATTTAAATATTCTCTATTATATTTTTTTATAAATATGTAAGATATACATAAAAACTACGTTCTTAAATTTTTGAAATTTTAATAATATATTTCTTTATTTTTATAAATTTACGCCTTTAAATTCTTTAATCTGTGTAAAAAAAGTTTCATTTACATGTACATGCTATGGGGCGAATGATTAATATTTGCATTAATTTCATATACATCATACGTTTACTAAAAAGTAATAGTTATCGTTTAGTTAAGTAAAAGAAAACTGAAAGAGACCAATTTTTTAAAAATATATATTATTCTTTTAAAACAATTATTTTTAAAAAATTTCCAAAATTTAAAACTTATTTGATATTTTTTGTACTTGCAGCAATTAATTTTCTTATTATTTTAATAGCTTAAAAAAATGCATTAAAAATTATCCACCGTTGTTGTACACAATTCTTCTTTGTTCACAGCCCATTTATATGCACTCACTCGCTTTTGCAATTTTATCTCAGGTCAATTTTTTCATTTCCATTTAAATTTATCTCAGGCTTATTTTTACAGTTAAAATCTTATTTTTCCGTTATCGTGTTTTTTGTTTTTCTTTAACTTTCATTCATTTCGTTTTTTCTGTTTGTTTTTACTCTTGACCTCAGTGGTCTCATTATGTATAAAATATGTCGGCTACAAGGTCAAGTAATTTATTGTAACCGAAGGCATATGTATGTGTGCGTGTGTTTTGAACTACTGTATAATAGTGTACATACCCTGCAGTTTATAGAAATGACTAGCAGAAACTTGCAAAAATACAAAGAAAAAGTAAAAATTGCTACTGAACAAGGACATACAATTCATACCTGAAAAATTTTAAATTGGTCGAACAATTTTCATATTATAGATTTTTTATAGTTTTATTGATAATTACTTATACAGAAATAAAATCACCTTTTGTTACTTTTCATTTGTAGCACTTCTTTAATCTGCAGGTTCTTTTACATACAACACACAAAATTAAATGACACAAATAACTTTATAAATTGTTATATTAAAAACGACAGACAAGCAAAAAGTCAAGAGAGAAAAGTATTTAAGCAGAATTAATGTTTATTTTAACAAAAACAAAAAAAAAATAAGCAGACAAAAATCCATAACTTTTAACAAATATTTAAAAAGAAAACCCAATTTAAATCCAAATAAACTTGTAAAACTTAAATAAATTTGCTTAAAATAATTTGATAATTCAAAGATAAATATTTAAGATTGTTAAGGAAATATTTAAGAAATTATCTTAGTTTTAAGAGATTACATTTCTACATATTAATACTTGTGTTTGTATGTGTATAACACACATATCTTACTCCTGTAATCCTTTTCACTAAAGCAAATGTTTGCTGTAACTTTTCTATTATTTTATCTATTTCATTTAGTATGATATTTGTGGTTTATTTTATATTAGAAATGTTACTTAATTCAATTGAAAACATGGTCTATCTGAAATTCCTATTAAATGCCCTTTAATTTCCTTTAAAATCCTTTTGGGTATACAACATATTTTTAATACATCTTAATATCTTAAAAGCATGCATTTATTATATATTTTAAGTCCTGTAATCCTTGATGTTTATTGAATTATATTACAGATTGTGGTTGTATTTAAACATACTTATAAGTGTTTTAGTAATAAATTGCTGGACATGTAAATGTTGATATGGAAATGTAATAAAATTTGTAATAGATTTCAACTGCATTTTAAAAAAGTAATAACCCTGCAAAAATAAATCAGAGAGCTTCCAAAAGAATAGCATTTATCACCACTTCAAACGTAGAACTATGTAATTTTTTTACATTCTGTTTATTGACATTCAAAGAAGAGAAACGAATTATTTCTTTTTTATTTAAGGTTTATTTTTTATGCTTTTGAATTAAATCAATTTTATTTTGGAGTTAGTTGATAAATGCGCGTAATTTATTTGTACAAAAACAGGCATATAAAATTGTTCCTGAGAATGTCTTTAGATGTTGTAAATTTGGAATCAAATAAAAAGGACATCCCTCTATGACATGCCTTAATTAAAATCATTACTTCTTCAGGTCTTTTTTTTAGTACTTCAATGGAGTAAATTTCACTTATTTTTAGCTTTTGGTTTTTTTTTGGTGGGAAAATGCATACTGATTGTTTATTTTAACACGACATGATGAAAATTATATAAGTTTCACACAGCAAAAAGGACTCTTGACTGTTTGGCAAGAACCGTTAAAATTTGTATATAATTTTAATGAATTTTTCTACTATTTTTCTACCAATGAACTAGATATGGACTTTTCTAGTCCTTGATAGTGACTTGTCTGTCCATGACTAGTCTATGGACTTATCTCATAGACTTATCTATGTTATAGTCGTTGTACTAGTCAATGACTAGTCCTTTGACTTCATTATTCGATCGAAAAGTTTATAGACCATAATTTAAACTCAAACCTACAGATTAGCCTAAGGACTTGGCTATGGACTAGGAATTGTCTATGGGCTACTCTATTTACTCATCTATAGATTTGTCTAGTGTTGAAAAGTTTATGAACTATTGGTATTTTCTTGTGTCAGTAACTATCATATTAATATCCATTGATTAATATACGGGACTAGTCTTTTGACTGCTCTATAGAATAATCTGTTGATTAGTCAATTGACTGGTTATGGAACTAATATGTCAAATAGTCAATTTATTAGTCTATTAACTTTGTTAAGAACTAGTCTCAGAATTAGACTATGGACTAGTATATATTATCATCCAAGCTTTTGACTACATATCAAAAGTTGCTAATAAGGAAACAGCAATTCAACACAGCACTTAATATATAGTACAATTCCTTTGGTAATTCCTTAAAAATTTTAAATTACAGTTTATGTAATTATGTAGATTTTTTGTACACAAAATGAGTACTTCCTTTCTAAATAAAACAACTTTTCATTTAAATAAAAATTAACAACAAACAAAAAGTAATACAAACTAACTATTCTCATTAAACATGCTGCTTGAGATATGAAAATATTGTTCATTAACTTTATTAGAAACTTACACGATATTACTGGGAACATACATAGGTACAGACATAGCGTAAAAAATCATTAAGGAGTGGGGGTAAACATGATAATTTTTCTACCTTTAGCAATATATTTTTTACATCAACTAACTTGTACAAATGAAATGTACTTACGTTGTAATAAAGTTACAACAAAGTGTCATAAAAAGGGGAAAACTCATAAAATAGTTGTACTTGTTATAAGTAGTATTTATAGTTCATAAGAAAAAAATTAAACCAAATAAAATTGTGGTAATTGTTATTAAAAGCGTAAAGAAAGAAAGTGGGGAAAAAAATAAAAAATAAATTTGTTATAATAAAATCAGTCAACAAATACATTTACTTATAAAATCCATTACTCGTTATGAATCTGTAGCAATGTTACCATTAATATTTAAAACTTGATGTTAAATTTGCAAATTTTTTCGTTTATTTTAAGAACGTAAATGTATTTATACTGTTATCTGCTAGTAATGTGCAATTTTTGTTTTTATTTTAACATTTTTTTCACAGTTTTTGTTTGGAAAAAAGTCGTTGCCATAAAATGTATAATTTATTTAACTGTGATTTTTATTGCTTTTCCATTAAATAACAATTTTAACACTTTTAGCAAATAAATGCTGTTAGAAATTGTAATTGATTGATTTTTATTGTATTGCTATTACAAATTTATTTTATTTATTTCGATGTTTTAACATAACATTTATTTAATAAATTAAACATGTCGGATAAATTCTGTTTTTATTAACTAAAAGTAAAATAAAATAATATTTCAGAATAATTAGCCAAAAAATTACAAACTTAATAAGTTTTTCTAACTTATGTCTATTTCTTCCTAAAGTTTTCAACTACTTTTTCAAAGTGTCGAACTTTTAATGTTAATCAAGACTTTTTTTAAACCATTTTCATTTGACTAAAACATATTTAACTTCTATAAATTCCATAAAATGTCTTGTTAAACTTTGAACTAAAATGGTTGTTTTAAATAAAACCTTTTTATTATGTTGGCATAAGTAGTGGACAATAATAAAGTTTAAAAAAAGACTTAAAAGAAACTTATAACTTTATATTGCCTCCTTAATCAACCACAATTCTTACTACATTTATAAAATTTCATTAGTCATAAAATAACATAGTTTCTTAAAGAAAATACTCTTTGCTTAAGAAAAGAAATATATTTTTTTATTTGCATAAACTTGGAAACACCATAAATATTTCCTAAGCCTCATTTACACTGCACCTTGAGAGTGAAAATATTAGTTGAATATAAAAGTTTTATGTTGTCTATGGTTGCCAATTTTTCTATTCTTTTACATAAAATTTCTATACTTTTTTTAGAAAATGTAAATGAAAAACAGACCATAAAATTAAATAAAAAATCAACAAACCGCAATAAATTATTTAAATTGTAACAAACAAAAACCAGCCAACTCAAACAGGCATGAGACAAAAGTCAACAAGAGTTTTTTAGGGTTTTCAATCGTTTTATTTTAAAAGCAAAAAATTCTTTCAAATAAATACAAAATTAAAACACTTTAAAGAATGTATTTTTTATAAATAATTTAATCTTAACTTTTATTAAGTTGTTGCCTTGTTTTTAATACAAAAATTTCAAACAAATTCTCCAAGAAGGAAACCTTACTTGCTGGCTTTTGGTTCTTGTAAAAAATTCATTTCATTTTTTGCCTACTTATTCTAGATATTTGACAACTTTGCTTAAAATATTTTTTTTTAAATAATTTTAAATTTATTGTCCTTTTTTGTAAGCCTAAAGCCAATAAATTTAAAAAAAAGTAAAATACAATTTTAATAAAAAACCAATAAAATTGTGGTTTAGGTTTGCATTTCCTGAAAAAAATAATAATAAATTGAGATAAAGAGCAGAAATTAATGATTTAAACAAACTTGACAAGGCAAGTGTCTCAAGAACATTTAAAACAAGGACAATAAGATGATGAATTATGTTTTACTTCCGTTTGTGACAGTTTTAACATTAACAATAAAAAGTGTTCACTTCCGCTTTAATGAAATACTTTTAGGTCATTTCTGTTTTTTCGAAAGTTTTTAACTGTTATGTTCAAAGTATTGGAATTAAGGAAAACCGTAAACAGTTTGTCTTTTAAATCGTTTTCCATTAGTAACATCAAAAAAATTTTGTTATTTTTGAAATTTGTTTATTATAAACATTTTTCCAATTCACAATTAATGTCGTATCGGTGTAGCGTTGTGTGTCATAAACATTTTTTAAATAAAATTTCTGAAACAAAAACAAATCAGTTAGAAAAAACATATTACGATAGAACCATACAACAACGATTGCGAATTGGACAATTTTCTATTAAACTTAGTTATTTATTTTTAACTTTATTTAAATCTGTTAAATCATCCTTGATTTCAGCTTGTGACAAATCTTTAAAGTGTTGTTTCACAATTTTGCTCATAGCTCAAATAAATGAACCAATTTTGGTGATTTTAAAAAACGAACTTCTCGAAAGCGTATCTAAAATTATTATTCAGTAAATTGATTTCAACACACATGCAGCGTGTGATTCAGAATAGACATCGAATATATATATGGAATGTAACTGTAGAAATTTAAGTGCTTTTTTTAATAAGTTATAGTGGGTCAAAGTTTAACATATGTTTCTTCTCATATATATATATGTAAATAATAGTTCAAAAAGTTATGTCACTTGACATGAAACCCCTCATATGAATAAGATTTAAAATATCCAAATATAACACTTTTACTTGTTTATTTTAACATTTACCTAAGATTCAATTCACACAAACACACATACAAAAACAAAACTGTTTAGTCCTTCAATCAAGTTCATTATTGACGAATGCATTCAACACTATTCCCAGAAACTGTCCATATAAAATCCCAGTTAATATCCACTAGATTATTAAACTTTGACCCTAAAGAGCTTTCTTCGAAAATTGATATAATTTTTAAGGATAAGGTAAAACACCGTTATAACAAGTTAAAAACATACATCTATCCACTCATATCCGTTTCCATTCTCAACTCTTTCTCATCACCCATCTCTTTTAAAATGTCATCGTGCTTTTATAGTCATCAACAACAACAATTTATTCATTGTATAACTAATGGTTAAAGCATTAATTTCTGGGCGTTTGTTGTTGTTTGTGAAACAAATACCGTAAAAAATTAAACAAAAAGAAAAACTTTTATAAAAAATTCCTTCCTTACAATTGTATATTGAAATAACAACATCAACATATTTCTACATACACGTACATACATGAACAGTGTTTTGCATGCATATGTTTTTTGGAAGCTTTGTAAAATATATTTTGTATGTCTGAGATTTTTATATACGTACATACATAGATGCCTACATACATATATGTATGTTATTTTTGCTTTCTTTCCTCTTTTAAACAAACATATTTTTTTATTTATAAGCATAAGATAATGACGACAATGATGTGGTTGATGATAATAATACTTCTTATACATGACACACATATACAATCACACTCAATCCTCATAACCCAACAAATATTATGAGTTCATGTTATTAATAATTTGCATTTAAATATCATATAAGTAGTTCTTAGCTAGTTGGTTAGTTTAGATCAAAAGAAATCTAAAAGTTATTTTTTAATTCGAATGATTCTGAATGATTTTTTGAAAAAAAATTATTATTATTACGTATAAGTGTTTGTTGGGAAACAGCTGTTTTGTGTATGCGAAAATATGCCCTGGAGTATGCTGTTGATGGTGGCAATAAAAAAGAAAATAAAAAAAGAAACATTCGCAAAACTTGTATCATTTTTGCCTTAAGTCATAATATGAATTCAACTTTAAATACATTGAAAGAAAAAATATTAAGGTATCAAGATAATAGGACTTCTCTATACGAATATAAAGGAATTCATTAGCAACACAACATATTTTTATTTTACTTTTAGACGAATTAAATGTTGTCACTTTTCTGGCGTTATTTTTTGGCCCAAGGACTTTTTGAAATTCGTCAACGAAACGATATATACGTTTTTGAACAGTCAATAGAATTATATGAGAGGAGTTTGGAAATCATGTTAGAATGTAGCTATTGATACTGCATTTCGGAACTGGCCCTTGATTACATTTTTTTTATTTCTGAATTTGTAATAGGCTGGTTCCAAATAATATATGGGAGAAACATGGAGACTTTATTATTTCTGTTCGTATCAAAAAGCTTGAATACTAGGAGGTAGAGTTGAAAGATTGGACCTCAAATGATTTAATATGAAAGCCAAAACGTTGGAGCATGTTTTACATCAAATTCGTATCTTTTTGATGGTAATGCATTGATTGCCAAGAAATGTTTATAATGATCGATTTTCTATATTTAATTTTTTTGAAATAGGAACACAAATGAAAAAATGGAGCCGTTATTTATTTTGCCACGTCCCTGGTGGCCCAATAAAGTCTTAATCAAAACTCAAAAACACATTCTCTTTGTGCATATGAATTTTCATTCAAATTGCACTAATCGCTTAAAATTTGTAAAATTATTTCCCCTTTTTCTAATACCTACTACTGTGCAACGTTTGAACAGTGATGAGATTTGAATCGAAAAAGCATTCTTTCTGATTTCCTATGTATTTTTCAAATCATGAAATAAATTTTAAAATATATTTGCGTTTAAAAAGTAGTGGCTCCCTATTATACACACATACATAAGTACATAAGTCCGCGTGTATGGATGTTTCTAAAGACTACCACTCTCTAAAGTCATTGCAATGTTCATTGTCACAATAATATTAGACTATTATAGTAAGTAGTTTGTAAAAAATTCCAAAGAAAAAGAACATAAAAACATGTTGAAAATAGAAAGTAAAAGCTCGTGGTATTACAAACGTATGCAAATTACAATATCTTTCATAAGTAGTAAATGGGAGGCATATTGCCATTGCTACTTGTACGGTTCAATGATGAGATGAGATTGTATTTTAAGTGTCATGGCAAGATGGTGTAAATGATACAAGTACTTATTAAAAGATCACAAAATTTAAATTTGTAAAAATATAGTTTTTTTATTAAAATACTCTAAGAAAAATGCTACACAAAACTTATTTTATATAATTTTTTCATGATTTTTTTATGAAACTTTTGTCATGCTAATGAAAAATTTTCTTATCTGTATGCATGTTGTTGTTGTGTGTATTCGTGTATGGTTGTCCTTTGAAATATATTTTGTTTTCCCTTTGAGATTATCATTGCTTTAAAATTTATTTATAATCGTATTTTTTCCGTTAAACTTTTCAAAACGTTATTTATTATATTTTGTGGTTATTTATTCAACCTCGTGTACTTCAGCATTTTTCTATGGATTTTTTTCAAATACATAGCTAAACTGTAAAGAAACGGTCTTGACTTTGATAAGACTTGGCTTTTGCTGCTGCATTTTAAATATATATTTTTTTAATAAATTTTTTATTTCTTGTGGTTTATTTCTATATGAAATTATGTAAAAACTACAAAACTTGGTTTATCCATTAGGGTGCTATTTGCATTTTAAATTATCCTTGAATTTATTTGTGTTTTCTTTTTCTTATTTAAAAAATATATTACCAATTAAAATAATTAAATGTAATGAATAAATTAATAACTTTGGTTTCCTTTTCCTTATTTTCTTTCCAGGTATGTGCAAAAAACACATTTAAAATTAATATTAATAAAGTACTTATTAAAAGGTAAGAACTAAAAAGAGAAGCTAAACTATTAAAAACTGGAAAAATCACATGTTTACAACATCGTTAGAAATCTAAAAGCGGAAATGGAATATAATTTCATTATGTTAAATATCAGGTTTTTATATTAACCTTTTCAATACCTGATACTTTATTTAAAATTTTCTAAAGTTTATTTTAAACTTCGATACTTGCTGGTGTCCTTAATCAGTTTTCACAGCTGACAAAAACATTTAAGTAATACATAAAAGTATGTTTTCACTGTGTTATATATCACTTTATCAATTGAACCCATTCAGGGATATGTAATTAATGCATTCAATGGAACTAATTAAGTTCATACTAATAAAAGCCTCAGAAACGAAGCCATCTCCTTGCAATAACTAACTCACACAAAAACTACTTTACTACCAAAGAAACAATTTGCAACAACAAATCTCAAACAGTACGGTACGTACGGTTGCATTGATTAATTTGCCACATTAATGACGTTTGTAAAATATTGTTTGAAATACTGACGATGTTGATGGTGATGATGGTAATGGTAATGGCGTTACTTAACTGTTGCAAAAACATGTCGATGATGGATGCTAATGCAAAAATGGCGTGTAAATTACGAACATGCAATACATTTGTAGTGTGAACATTTGTTATGTAAAGTGTTCAAAGTAGAGAAAAACAAAATACAAAGAAATAGAAGAGTTATAGCTTGTAGTTTGTAATGACCATAATTAAATCATGTACTTGTTATTACAGTACATGGTTGTTGTTTTGTAAAATAACATTGGAATCGTTTCACATTTAATATCCGCTGTGTCGAATCTTTTATACCCAACATACTCAGTACATTTCTAATCCTTTTTTGAATAGCCTAACGTCTTGTAATTTAACAGCAATAGTTTAAGAAACATGATTTGATGTACGGAAAATTTATGTTAAATTTAAATAACATTTTTAATATAAGTAAATTCTCCTAATATATGTTATCTTGTAATTAATCTGATGTTTTGTTTAGAAATTTAACAAGAATAATTTAAAATACATTAACAATTCATTACATTGTTACACGAGCATGCAAGAGGAAGTAAACAATCATGCAAATGTAACTGATTTCCACACACTTAAAATGCAACTACCCTGCAGACCATGAATGTGGCAAAGTTGTAGCTCCTTAACAACTAAACTTGTGCGCATATAAAACTGCACAACTTAATTTTCATTTAAAGTGGTATATTGTATACATATTGTGAATTGCTCGACTCCTGTACGTATACGTGTTAATCATTTATTAATATTACAAATATTAAGAATACGCCTAATTTAGAAAAGCACTTGATATATTTTTATACCCTACGTTACTATAGAAGGTAGAGTATCATCATTTGTGCTGCTGTTTGTAATACACAAAAGTATTAGTCCACCTTAAAGTATATACCAGTCTTAAAGTCTTTTCGGCGGTTACGCCATGTCCGCCAATTAAAAAATAATAACAATTTGGTAAGCATAATATTTTTGGCCGAAAGACGAACCCTATTGATTGTAGATCAAATCAGTCTATTGTTTCATCTAGCATCCATACAACCGGGCCCTCCGATTTGCTATCAGAATTTTGAATGATTTGCTACATATGATCCTAAATAAGGCAAAAAAGGTTAACAATTTTTTTTTTTTGCAATTTTAATCTTGAAAGTAAAGTTTTATGCTTTAAAGAGTAAATTTCAATTTCAAAAGGTTTGCAAGATAAGAGCCGAAGAACAGAAAAGTGCATTACTTTGACCAAAACTGGGAGACACTGACTGGTCTTTTGAATTAAATGTCAAATGTCGAGATTATTCATAATTCTACAAACATATAAATATTCAACAACATACAAGTTTTTGACTTCTATGATAAACACGTACAATAATTTATTTAGTTAATTACATAAATCCCTTTTATTCATTTCTTACTGTTTCTTTAATTTTATTGTTTTTGTTATTTTGATAAATATGACATTTATGTCATATTATGTTTTGTAAATATCATATAAGTCAGACACATGTTTGTTGTTCTTATAATTTAATTAAATCATATAAGTTTTGTTGTTGTTGTTGTAGCTTTTGTTAAATGTGTTATTAAGTCATTTATGAACGACGTTTAGTAATATGAGTGAGCGAATATAAAAATATAGGAAAGAATGTAAACAAAACGCTATGAGTGCTCATATGTAGGTGTGAGATTTTAACTTCCTGTTTAAATGTCAAGATGTCAATTCAAGGTTGATTAATATAAATTATACCTGCTTAAAAACGCCTGCTGCTTTTTAATATTAATTTTTTTTTTTTGCACAACTGGCGCAAACAATTTTACACCATTTAAAAATGTAGCTAAGAGAACTTTAAACATTTTTAATTTGCAATATTTAGTGTAGAATTGGTCAGCAATTTTACTGTTAGTTTTGTTTTAAATTATAGTGTTTTCGGAAACTTTAATTCCTTTCTAATTATAATTTGGAATTAATGTTCATTTTAGCTAATGTAAAAATATTAAATTTTAAAAATAATTTTATATGATTTTTATTTTCCTTATCTAAAATTCAAACATTAATCTGTTCAGTAGCAAAGTTTTACTTTTATTTTCATTAGCATAATTATAATTTTGTTGTTATTTCTGTTTATATTTATGCCATAAATAAAATTTCATATCAACACCGTAATGTGGAATTTGTTTACTATTGAAAAGTTTTTAATTTAACATTTTTTGGAAATTGTGAAGTTTTTAACCTTATACAGCTGCAGAAAAATAAATAAAAATATGTTGCATATTTTGGATCTTAATAAAAAATTTTATTAAAATTTGAATTATTTTAAGATACAACATGAAAAATAAAAAACCAAAGTCTCTAGCGGGGTCCAAATCCAAATTTATCAGACTTATAGTGCACTGGAAAAATTATATTTTATAAAAAATAAGTGAATCAAATTTTTACATAAAAACTGAAATTGCCAATTATAACCATGAAAATATACGCTTGTATTAAAAATTTTCTCTTTCAAAGATTTAATATTTACCAAAAATAAAATTGAAAAGGAAATAAAACCATTTCTCAAAAATTTCTCACTCACCGTTTCCAACAAATAAAAAACCACTTTAAGATAGACAACCACTCAAATGCTTAATGTAACACGTTTTTGCCATGAATCGTAAAAAAAGAAACAACTCAACAAAATTTTGTTTAAAAGCAACATTTCTATAAAATTACCTTTGGCCATAAATAATTTTCAAACGAAAAAAATTTATATAGAATCAAAAGCCAAATAGACTTTAACATTGAAAATTATAGCTGTAATTTGTTAGAGTTTTCCTCTTTTTTCTCTACTTTTCTTTAATGGCTTAAATTACATAAAGTCATTAATTAATGTTTAAACATGTGTGTGCTGGTATGAGTGTATTTGTGACATTTTTATCACAAGAATACATGCAATGTTTATGAATATGTTTCTCTATTTGAAAGCCATTTATATTAGGAAAGGACAAGAAAAAAAGGTGTTTATGTTTTCATCAAACTGATCGTTATTTTCTAAAACTAAAATTATAAATAAATGAAATTAATTAAATTTTGATATTTTTTCTTAATTAAAACATTTTTTAAATGTATACCAATTTATGGTTTTAAATAATTTTACAAATTAAAAAATATTTCCCTGTTCTTTAGATTGTATTTTTTCCAAAAATTTCTGTTTAATTTTTTAAATTAAAAATGTTTTTTTTTTAACTTCACACCAATGAACTCATTTTTATGTTTTTGATTTTTATTTATATAAATTTAACTATGCGTGTCATTCAATATTTAATAAAGACGTCATCATTTTATTAGCGTATTTCCTCTTAAATTAGTACTCTACACAAATAAGGGATTTCCTTAGAGTTTTTTCATTTGTATAACCAGCTGTTTAAGACATTCATGTGTGCAGTAGCAAAAGAAAAATGAGCAAAAAAGAAAACTCAAACACATTTTTTGTCTTTAAGGTTACAATTGCCTTCAATATTAAATTAATTTTTGCATATTTAAAAAAATCTTTTTTAAGAATTAAATCTACTTTTGTATAAATTTAGGCCATTTCGAGTTTGTTCTGATGTTTGTAATACCCACCAATAAACTTAGAAAACCTTTCTAAATAGATTATGCTATGTCTGTCCTTCTGTCTATCTGTTCGTCTGTCTGCCTATGTCGCAATTTTCTTTTAACCAAACCTTATTGAAATTATAAATATCGTTCCATTATTTCACCTAATCTAAATGGAGCTACTTTGGAATTACGTTCAATGTTCTTTTATCTCGCTAAAAATACGGCATAAATTTTATAGGGATCGTTTCATAGTTACCTTAGAGGCCAAATAAAGAAAAAAGTTTTTTGCGACTTGCCGATAAATTAAAGATTAAGGTTTTACAAATTGTATAACGTCTTGGTCAACTCCATCGACACTTCAAACTTTCTTTTTTTCCTTCAACAGATACAACTCAAAATCCTTTCGTTCATAAAATACAAGTTTCCGATCTCACTCCAACACATATCCAATCTTTACATCATCATCTCAATTCTAACATTTTATTAATCCACACCCTTGCTCTTTAGTTTAAACCATTCCTAGAAACTAGGAACAGTAACAGAAACTTATCCCGAAAATTTATATTTCACTATGTATCAATCTTTTGGCTTAGCATCACGCAAAGTAACATAAACCAACTGACCAGCCAGGACAAAGTACTGCGGACAACTGGCCACGCGAAGTACGAGATTACAAGGTGCTCTAGTTCGACCGACAAGATATAAAATTATCCCAAGGAAACCCCGAGGATATATTTGACCTCATTAGGTTATAGTTCCGGCAGACAAGAGACACTGGTAGTACCTCTTGTTGCAATACAACAAGATGTGGGTCAATCATCAAGGAGCCGGACCCGGGGAGCCTTTGAGAGAAATGGTACCCTTTTATAAAAAATGATAGATACATTGAATGGTTTACAAAATCGATAAGCAGAAACTTCAAAATGACCGGGAATGAAGGTATTCGATAGAATATAATTTGTTTATAACCGTAAAATTCTAACAAAAAATAAACAATTTTTTAACATTTATTTTTTACAAAATTTTTAAATCAGCACAAATATTTTTCTATCTATTTCAATAGCTATGGAATAGGGTGCCAATAAGTCCACCAATTTAATTTAACTTTCTCTATGTCTACTTTTTTCTTTTACATCATTCCTTTGTTAATGTTCTAATGTTAATGACCGTTTAATTTTTTTATTTTTGGGCCAAAAAAAATCAAGGCAACATATTTTTCTTTTTATTCTGTTGTTGTAGCAGATTATTTTTTGTCTGCGATTTAAAAATATTCAACTTACAAAAAAATTTATTAACACTTACATAAATTGCTAAAGCGGAAATGAATTCCAAATAAAATGTTTTCATTTAATAATGAAATTGAGGTTTGGTTTAAAAAATTCCATAAAAGTTAATGTAGACATATGAATAGTTTTGATGGGTGTGTTTTATAATCAAAAAATATTTGTCTGGTGCAAAAAAAAAAATAAAATAAATAATTAGCCCCAGGGATGTTATATAATGGCATTGAAATTGAAACAAGTTGCGTGAGTGATTTGGCAAAACATTTCATTTTTGAATTTTGTTATTTAATTGGCTTTTTAAAAATCAGATGACTTTTTTCTTAGATTTATGGCGGCGTTTATAAAAACAGCTGGAAATTAATTAAATAATTCAAAGAATTTGGGTTGTACTCTAATTAAATTTTTTTAAATAGGTGTAGATCTTAAAAAACAAAATTTTTAAACTACATTTTTCTTAAGCATTTTTTTTTTCAATTAAATTATATAAAAGGCCAAGGTTATTGTGAATTCCCCTTTTAACACCATGAATTCTTACGTATTATATTAATATTTTTTGCAAACAGAAAATAAAAAGAAATCAATGACAACGAAATATTTGCACAATATCAACGTCGTTTACATCACATGACTTTATCTTGGTATCCTTACGAAACTGAATTTAGTGCATTGGTGATATTGGCGGTATTGATGGAGGTGATGTTGTTGATGATACATTGACTTATTAAGTGGTCACGCAAAATTAACAAAATATTTGTGGGATTCCTTCTGTGTTTTTTATTTATATTTGGCATTATTTTGGAATTTATTTTTTAAATAGCAATTTATTTAAACGTTTTAATGGTTTCCTGGGAAAATCCTCAGCTGATCGATTGTATGGATAGCGGTCGTTAACATTGGGAAATAAGCAAATACTTCAAGTTGTAAAAGGTGGAGAAAGTAGTTAATTATGTTAATAGGAAGTCGAGTTTAAAAAATTTAAATAAAAACTATTAAATTGTTTAAGAAATGTACATAGTTTAAAAGTTAAACGTTGGATTAAATACAGTTGAAAAGAAAAAGAAGTTCCCTTACGAGAAGGCATCTTTATTTACATTAAACAAATAGTTAAGATTATCGATAAAAAGATGAAACTGACTTTACGTTATCTCTGTTTAACACGGCGTTAAGCCGTGCAATTCTAAGTATTTTAATTAACACATATGAGTATTTTCATTTGTTTATTATGTTTTTCAAGAAAATAAAAAAATTGCGAAAATATTGTCTTCTTCCCTTAGACAGAAATTCCAGCATAAATAATATTGTGGCATTGCAGTCGTAACATTTGTTATTGTAAGCTCCATGTTAAAATGCCAATAAAGTACTGTTCAAACATTTATCATGGTCATACAGTTGTGGTAAAGAAAAATATAAATAAAAACATTTTACTGGCAAGGGTAATTAATTGTATGTGAAAAATAAAGAAACATACAAAAAAAAACATAAAGAACTGAGAAAAATATACGACCAAAATAAGGAAGAAATAAAGTAAGATAATTTACGATTTACTTATTGAAATGTGTTATAAAAAAAATCAATTTCGCATAGTAGTTTTTGAGAATTTAACATAATTTTGTATTCATTATATTAAAAAAAATATATCGATTTTTCTTTTTAGAAGGCTTAATCTTAAATTTGTTTATGGTAAATTAAATAGAATTATCATATCGAACTGATTGTAACTGTAGAGTAGACAATACTGTCTACTTCCATTGTTACTGCTGCTTTGTTATAAACAATAAAAGCTAGATTTCATAACTAGCAATCATTAAGAAGATTTCAGCAGAAAATTAATTATCTATGGTGAATTTCACCAGAACATAAATCTTACAATTCAAATGTAACAGTGAATTCTGTAAAATAAGCTCCTCAACAATATTAATGTTAAGAGATTAATTTTTTTTAAAACACAGTGCAGCATGAAAAAATATAACCATACACAGACACCATTGTGTGATAAAAGACGAAAAAACAAAAACTTGTGTCTCCGAGTTTTGCAAAAGTTATGAAATTTTGTTAAGGGCTCCCAAAGATTTGGGGCCTAGGTATCACATCTTGCAAACCGTTTGAAATTTTGATTTATTCTCTGAGACGAAGAAATAGATCATGTTATAAAGAATATGATGTTCATAACCTCAAAGAAACTTAAAAAATATATGTATGTATTTATTTTTCAAGTGATTCTCTAAATTAGACGTATACTTAATATTTGTAATATCCATAAATCAATAAAACGTATACGTACAGGTGTCGGTAATAAACGTCATCTGTACGTATACGTAAAACTTTCTAAAACTTTCTACTTGAAATAATTATAAAGTTTTTGCATTTTGAAAGTGGAAATGCAACGGAAGTCGCACTGAAGGTATTTAAAGCAGTTTCTCTTCTGGCTAAACTATAATGACGTCAGACAGATACTGCAATAACAGACAATTTTACAATATCTGATCATACTTACAATACAGTAATTTAAAAAAAGGCGCAGCCTGACATATCGGCCATATCGTAGTATCTTAAGCGGTCAAAATATTCAGTGTGGATTAAGCCATGTATGTCCGTCTTTCCGTAAATTTTCTGAAGACCTCAGATATTTTTGGGATTTAAACCTTCAATATTTCTATATGTCATGCTTTTAAAAAAGTCTATTATAAAATCAGTAAAATCGATCGATAAGTAACAATGACATGAATAAAAAACGAGACAACCTCGGAAGATTTAGTTAAAATTGTAATAGACAACAACATTCACATTAGTTCAAATTAGTTTAATTTTAAATTAACTTACAAAAGTCAAAAGCATTTTGCTACTTTTAAAACATAAAAAAGATAAAATCAAATTCTTAATTGACTTGTTTCAGGACATATAGAATATATAAAAAGGATAACAAAATACTACTAAATACTTATTTAAAGTTAAAACTAATTTCTTTCTCTCTAAAGTGTACAAAAATTGTCTTATTGTTTTAAAAAAATAAGAGAAAACTTTCCAATAATATTTGCTTAGTAAAAACTTTAGTGAATACGTATATAAATGTCTATTAAAAATGAAACTAAATTTTAATACAGAATTTAGTATAAAAGGTTTAGTGAATTCAAAACAAAAATTTGTACATACATATGTATGCACTTTTGAATTAAAACAATGTAAATGTTAGTAGACTCTTATTGAACAATGAAATAACCTTTCCAAGTTTAGCATTCTGCAGGTGTTAAACATCTGTTTTTTGTATAAAAATTGTGGGTGTTTGTGTGAAGTTTTGAAAGGATACAAACCACATATGCAGCTGGCTTTTTTTCTAGAAAACATTTGAAAAACAAAAAAAAAATACGTTTCCATTGTTTGTTTGATTTTTGTTTAGTTTTTCTGTACTCAAATACATTTCTTTAATAGATATAAATATTGTTATTGCTATGTTTTTAGGAAAAATTTATAAAAATATATAAAAACTTAGTATTTCTGAAACTGCCAACTTAATTAATAGAAATTAAAAAATAAATCAAATACTTTTTTAAATACATAAATAAATTGTTGCACCTTGATTTCCTAAAACTGCATTAGGGTTTTTTTAAATAAAAACACTAAAGGCCAAACAGTTTTTGCTTTTAAATAAATCAAAACACTGAAGTTTAGTTTTATTATTTTTCCCATTTTTATAACTTTTGTTTTATTTAGCAATTTCCCTTTATGATGTACAACTCAACTAAAATAAATGTTTTTTTTTTAATTTTCTATTTTATTTCAACACAAAGAAAGTAACCAACCAAGCGTGTAACCACAAAATCTAACTTTGTACAATAAAGTTTTAAGTCATAAAAACAAAAAAAAAACAAAAATAAATAAAAAGAAATTAAACAAAAACTTAAAGCAAACAGACAAATACATACACACACAAAGAAAATGTTTTAACAAACATGAACAATTTACGTTTTGAATTTTTAAATAATTTACACAAGAAGCTTGAAATATTTAAAAGAATTACAATTTGATTTAAATTTTATTACTCATATATGATATTTTATATTTAATTAAGCTTTTAAATCTCAAAATATTTTATAAAAAATGTTAAAACATTTATAGCCTTTGTTAAAACAAATAATGTTTTTAAAATTTGTTAACAATTATATTTTCATGTACTCACCACACCCACATTTAATTTTTATACATTGTAAGCATTAATATACAAATATGTATGTATGAGTAAATGTATGTGTGTTTTCTTTGACCATTAAAAATGGTTTATATTTTCATTTCCTCTTCCTATGGCAACTTATACATTTGGATTTAGTCCAATAAACCATAAAAATTGTTTCAAACAATGAAAAAACTGCCACAAATTCATGTGTTTGATGTCGCAATTTTTATTATTTTTTTGTCATCATTCAACTGAAGCTTTTAACAACAAATTATTCTTATAGAACGTAAAATTTAAGTATGAAACTGACAAAAATGTTCTTTTTTAAACACCATATAAAAATATGAAATAAAGAAAAAATAATAATAACCATTAAATGTCCTTATAAAAAATATGTATCACATAAGTGTGAGTTGTATAAATATGCAGTTTTTCTTTCGCAAATGAGATGAGGGTAAAAAATATATGTTTTTTAACATATTATTATTCCACGCGCATATAATAATGCGTTAAAAATCTTAGTGAAAAGGGCCTAAGAGGCGTTATGTTAAAATAATATTTTTTTTGGTGTATGACTTCTAAAATGTCAAATTGAAAATATAGTAAAATTTCCATGGCCCTAAGGTAATGCTCCACTCTCCAGAATGATGTTCCAGTGGCCGAAAAACACCCACAATTTGCGGCACGGTGAGCTTCCTTTGGGAACCCGTTGAGAATCTTACGAATTGTCAGGTTGACATTTGGTGGTTGCCTATCATAGAACTGATAAAAATTTATTAAATTTTGGAAAGTGTCCTTGCTTAACGGGAGATACATGATATGCGACTAATAGTTGAGGATCGTGACTTAACCTGTTGGGAAAATTATTGGGTTCATTTTGCATTGAACATTCCAACATTATATAACGCACCATCTTAATATATACCATCTTCAACTATTAGTAGAGAACTTCAGACTATCCACTACCTTTTTTAGATGATTCTGCCCTAACGACAACATGTAGTTGTACGACTGAACTACGATAAATCTGTCTGAGCGATGGGAACGATACGGCGCCGCCGTCAGTTCATCTTGATGTCATTATCGTGCAAGTAAAATTTATTATTTGTAAGTAGTAAGACTTGTTTCTAAAGACATCGCCTTTTTAAAATAATGAATTGAAATATCAATGAATTACTTTTTAAGAAGGGACAATATTCTATTATGACCACTCTTGGAAAGTTTTACCTTTTCCTTCATATAATTCACTTCAGATTAGTTCTTGTTCTCAAAAGTTTATAATATGCTTTTGTCTACTGCTTATATTTTGTACTTTAGGCTCTTTTGTAACTCACCGCTCTAAGGCATAAACATTCTTATATTTATATTAATACTTATTTTTTGAGTGTATTTCATATATTATTTTATGAGACCTTTTAACATAAAAGTAATATAATATATTGATATTACAAGCGAGACATCTAAAAAATATGTTAAATATTAAACTTTACGACATTTCAAAATTCAAAACGTTTCAAATTAATTCCAGGCTTATTACACATTTTTGATCAATGATTGGCTTAAAGACATGGCTCGTTTTTTTTTTTCAAAGCTGTCGTAATTGATTGAAATTTTGTACTTAATTTTCTTGTTTTTATGAAATTGTTTGTTGGCCTCTGGTATATTTTTAAAAAGCAAGTAAATATTTATTCATTTGAGAATTAAGACAAATATTTAAACAATTAGGGGATTCACACGGTCCTCATAAAGTCATATATCATAAAATAATAACACGAAAATATATGACTGCTGTGAGCAACCCTCATAAATTAGTGTGCTATATTTCAA
>NC_060951.1:65131900-65194824 GCF_022045245.1 Lucilia cuprina
AGTCTATAGTCTAGTCTATAGTCTAGTCTATAGTCTAGTCTATAGTCTAGTCTATAGTCTAGTCTATAGTCTAGTCTATAGTCTAGTCTATAGTCCAGTCTATAGACTGGACTATAGACTAGGCTATTTTCAATGTACATTTTTATTAACATAACTTATATATATAAAAAACAATAACAAAAAACTGTAATTCATTTAAATAAATACATAAATAAAATACATAAATGAATATTGGTAGACTAAATTATTGCCTAGACTATAGACTAGCCTATGGACTTGACTATAGACTAGACTAAAGATTGGTTTATAGACTAGAGACTATAGACTAGACTATAGACTAGACTTTGGACTAGACTATAGAGTGGTCTATATACTAGACTGTTATCCATAACTTATATACTTATTGTTTGTATTTTAGCTTCAGCTCCTCCATTGCTAACCTCTCCTTCATTTCCAGCTCCTTAACTTTTATAAGCTCGTTGCTTTCTATTTCCTTTTCTCTCAGCCCTATTTCTCTTTCCTTTAAACTAAATTCTTTTTCCTTTAAAGTTAGCTCTTTTTCAGCTCTTTCTTTTTTAAAATTAAGCATTTCTGTTTGCATTTGCAAAATGTCGGACAATGCTGTTCTGGAATAAATTCCTTTCTTGCTCGTGGAAGCTACATTTTCAATTTCTTTATGTAGACTTTCTTCAATGCATGCATCGGTGCAGTCGAAATTGTCGGAAGAAAGGCTATCATCAATAACAGCATTATCGACAATCCTGGATCCAAAAATGTCATCCAGCTCATAAAAAAATGTACACATTTTTATTAGTGACGCTTAAATAAAAGTGGAAAGGTTAAAAACGGATACATACATGTAATTTTTAGTTTAAAAATACCTTTCATGGTTTCGCCATCCATGCTGCCTGCCCCGGTTGATCCCTCCCAACCTTTGGCTTTATTGTAGCTGGTGCGCATGTTCCTTACCTTAGATCGGATAAGCTTCCAATCTACTTCTACCTTTGTCTCGACTGAAAAACGTTTGTAGTAAGCCTGCGCTGTTGGCTTCTGCAAATAATAACATTAGTTTGCTGTTTATTTAATTTAAAAAGAATACAAACCTCTATCTCACGATTTGCTATCAAAAATTCTATTAAGGACTTCTCTTCCTCCAAATTCCATTTCTTTGTGGGGTTGGTGCGCACGCGCTTACATTTTGGCTTAAATAAAAACATTTTTTTAATTAAATTAACCAAATAAATAATAAAATAAATAAAATCTTACCTGAGAATCTTCTAAACAATCCATTATAATAAAAATTATTAAATATTTTCACAAACTGAAATGTTTAAAAACATAAACAACTGTTGTTGATTACTAAGCCGGCAATATTTTTTTACGGCGGTTATTTTAAATACGTTCGGTGGCTGCCAATCTTCTAAAGTATACAGAAAAAAATGTTTACCTTTTATTTTTTAAATGTCTCAATATTTTTGATTTAACCTTTTAAAAGTTATTAACTTTTATAAATAAATTAATAAAATGTAATTAATCTTAAGGTATAGACAAATTTAAAGTATATTTACGTACAACTTGCGAATATTCAATGGCGGTAACTTCTAAATATTATCGCCGGCTCGATGAAGAGTTTTTCCCTTTTGACTTAGATTTACACTGTTAAGTTATGACAAAACATTAAACACATCATAAAAAGTGTTATTATTTTAGGACTTTTTTCTTTGAAGCACAACAACAATTTTTTTAAACTATCATAAAACTTTAGTATTTTATGACAATAAGACTTGATAGCACACCGTGTGAATACCCCAAATGTTATCGACTTTATCAATTTATATTTAGTTGTCTGCGTATATCAAAACCAAAAAGATGGTATAAGTTACTTTCAAAACTCTACTACATTGTAATACATTAAGCACTATCTACACCATTATCATACTGCATCGAATTCCACCCAATCTTTAACAAAATATTTAGGGATTTGTTCAAAATAACAAAGCGATTTACAAAGTATAAGGTTATGTTGTATCAACATACATACATATATTTGTATGTACCTATAGATCTTTGTATTGTTTTTGTTGTTTCTGTTTTGGTCTTATCAAATTACATCAATCATACGCTTCAGTATCTAAGATTTTATTTTCACTAAATAAACTTTGACAGAAACCATTTTTTTTATTTGTCTTAACAATTCCACACAAATCATATTTCTATTGAATATTTACAGTTTCTTTATTGATTCATTTATCTTTTGTGTTTTTTAAGGAAATGTTTTGGTTGTTGTTATCTTTATTGGGTGTATTATCATAAATCAAAATTGTATTTCTCTATCTCTGTCTCTAATCATTACAATGTTTAACAATTTAACTCAAATTTAGGACAAAACTTTTTTATAACTGAATGTTTTTTTACGGGGTTTCTGAGAAATTTTCTTTAAACAACATTTGATATTAATTTTATTTGTTGGAAAAGAAATAACAATATTGTTCTTGTTATAAATTTGATTGCAGTGTTTTAAATCAATACCCCAAAGTCGTTGCATGTTTGGTTACACCAAATAACTGAAAAAAGAGATTTAAAGTGTCTAAAACAAGACAGCAAAAATCTGTAACAGAAAAACCTTAAGGAATCTTTATTTTAGAGACAAATGATTTAAAGTTTTGTAAAAAAAAATATTTTTATTTTTTATTTCAACAACTTTTTTGCTATATCTATCTATCTATCTATCTATCTATCTATCTATCTATCTATCTATCTATCTATCTATCTATCTATCTATCTATCTATCTATCTATATATCTATCAATCTATCTATCTATCTATCTATCTATCTATCTATCTATCTATCTGTCTGTCTGTCTGTCTGTCTGTCTGTCTGTCTGTCTGTCTGTCTGTCTGTCTGTCTATCTATCTATCTATCTGTCTTAATTTTTTTAATTACTGATCAATCTTCTCACCAGAAAGTGTGTATTAGTTCATTACTTACGTTGTAAAATATCTCAAACACTGGACTGTTTTCTAAATCATTAAAACCTCAATACCCCAGGTTATATACATAAAAATCTTTTTTGCAGAACAATTTCTATAGTTCTACGTGAAATTTAACTTCTAATTACAGTTTAGTAAACAAAATAAAAACCCGTTATTTTTCAATTGTTTTTTTACGCCCCAAATGCCAGAAATATTGACTAGAAGCTTCTTTTAAAAAACATTTAATCTAGATTAAATGGACACTCTAGTAAACATACAGATACATTATTGTTTGTGTAACATTAAAAAAAGGATTTAAGGTGAGGAGTAAATATTTTGTGTAAATATAAAACATTAGGTTAAGGCATAAATTTCTTTATTTCTGGTTGTAGAAAATTTTATTGTAGTAAATGAAATTTGTCTGTCTGTACTTAGATTTATTATCAGCATTAAAAAATATACATTTAATTTCATTTTTTCTTTTCATTTCCCATTCTCTGTTTTTTTCACAAAATGTGTGCAAATAATTAATTTCTTTTAATGTTTTAGCTAGAACAGATAGGTAGGTACATATGTCATTTTTAACGTTTTGGCAGAAATAAAATTCTTAATTTCAAATGTATGTTTATACGGAATTTAACTGAAGTTACTACATATTTTCAGCATTCATATTTTTGTTGTCATTAGCAGATTAAACAATTTTGTGCTGGTAACTATTATTTTTAAAATTGTTGGAATTTTTTAAACGTAGATACCAGATTATTAAATTTTTTTATTATATTTGTCTTTGGACCAATTTAATTTTGCTTATTCATAATTTTTAAATACTGTTTTAAATAATTAAATAATATTTTTAACAAAATGTCAATATATCACTATTTTTATTTGCCAGCAGTTGCCATGCTTTTGGCCGCAATCAAATAAAGTTTATTTCGAAATAGATTTTTATTTCCTGCAAACATTTGCCAATTTCATTCATACAAATGCGTTTGACAAGCTTAATTTGTTGTCAATTAATTTTAAATTCGCGTATGTGGTTAATTTCAATTTTTCACATGCATAAATACAAAATTAATATATTTATTGAAAGTTTTTATTAATATTTAAATGGAGATTAAAAATACAAATGTCAAGATCACTACGACAACGTTTAAAATTAATGTTTACACATTAAAATTAAAGATTTTGAAATGCTTTAATAAGTAAGGGCCTTATGCAAAAACGATTATTAAAGTTAACAATGGTTTACTACACACTTTTTCCATATAAAAACAGGTCTTAATAGACATTGTTAACTTAAAAATCGTTTTTGCATAAGGCGCTAAAAATTTAACATATTTTTTTAACAGTTTTCACTTTTTGATATTAGTCACCAAATTTTTTATTTATTACTAGGAAAATCAGCATTTCTTTTGTTAGCATTACATTACTTTTGGGGTTTCATTTTTCTTCACTGTATCCGTTCTTATGCAAATAAATTAATGCTTTAGTATTCAAATATATGAATGAATTTTCCCATTTCCTGTTCATTTACATATGTCTACAAAAATTCAAATAAATAGAACAAAAAACAAAATTACAGTATGGCTTCCTATACATACACACAATAGTATTATTTTACTATTATTTGTTTTTGGGGGTTTTGTGCAACCAAGACACTTGACATTGTTTATTGCTAACATTGTGTCCTACGACGAATACTCTAAGGTCATTATAAGTCAACAGTACAAGAAGCAAAATAGCAACAGCAAAAAAGTAGAAAACTGTTGAGAAACCAAAAATAAAAAAGTTTTTTTTTAACATAAACTTTGACTTATGTTTAAAAATAACAACAATAAAATTTATGACATCAGCAAAACAACTTGAACAAAAAATGTACTCCTCATGCAAGAACAACTACAACGTGTATTATGACGGCAATCATGAGTATGATAGCATTGACCTCCCGCCCATTTTACCTACTCTAAGTCATTTAGTTTATTTAAACAGATTTTTAAAGGAAAAAAACTTGCATTTAATACACAGCTAGAAATTAAAAGAAAACTAAACTTTCAATAGCATTTAGTGGACACATACAAGCTTCCAAAAAACTTTCGTATACGATTTCTTCCGAATAAAATGAAATTGAAATTTAAGCTTTAACTTTTACTTCGATTTCTTTCTGTGTCGAATAAAAAAAAAATGCCAAAACAAAAAAACAAAAGTCATTTAAAAGTTTTTCCACTTAAGATTACTCTACATAGTAAAAATAAAGAAAAATACAACATAAATCACTGCATGTAAATCAAAATTATTTATTAAGATTAATGCAATGCCACAGAAAAAAACTAAATAAATGTCAGACTTAACTCAAAAAAAATCATATGAAATTAAACAATTTTAAATTCGAAGGATTCTAAATAATACCATATCAGGCATGGAAACTTCAGTACCCAGCAACAATTCAGTAATGACTTGTATTTACTTAACAACATACTTTTCAATGACAAATACTTACCGTCTGCATTACTAAGAAACAATCTGATACAAAGTTACTTTAATATCAGCTTTGTTATTTTGTTTTATAAGCTTTTTAACTCATTACAATGGAAATCACAAATATGGTCTAAAAAAGAGTTTCAAGCGTCTATATATATTCTAGTCTATTTTATAGTCTAGTCTATAATCTAGTCTATAGTCCAGTCTATAATCTAGTCTAGTGTATAGTCTAGTCTAGTCATAGTCTAGTTTATAGTCTAGTCTATAGCCTAGTCTATAGCCTAGTCTATAGCCTAGTCTATAGTATAGTTTATAGTCTATTCATAGTCTAGTCATAGTCTAGTCATAGTCTAGTCATAGTCTAGTCATAGTCTAGTCATAGTCTAGTCATAGTCTAGTCATAGTCTAGTCATAGTCTAGTCATAGTCTAGTCATAGTCTAGTCATAGTCTAGTCATAGTCTAGTCATAGTCTAGTCATAGTCTAGTCATAGTCTAGTCATAGTCTAGTCATAGTCTAGTCATAGTCTAGTTTATAGTCTAGTCTATAGCCTTGCCTATAGTCTAGTCTATAGTCTAGTCATAGTCTAGTCATAGTCTAGTCATAGTCTAGTCATAGTCTAGTCATAGTCTAGTTTATAGTCTAGTCTATAGCCTAGTCTATAGTCTATTCTATAGTCTAGTTTATAGTCTAGTCTATAGTCTAGTCTATAGTCTAGTCTATAGTCTAGTCTATAGTCTAGTCTATAGTCTAGTCTATAGTCTAGTCTATAGTCTAGTCTATAGTCTAGTCTATAGTCTAGTCTATAGTCTAGTCTATAGTCTAGTCTATAGTCTAGTCTATAGTCTAGTCTGCAGTTTAGTTTATATTCTAGTCTATAGTCTAGTTTGTCTAGCCTAAAGTTAATTTAGTACTTTAAACCATAAAATAACTATTATTTTAAAATATTCTATATCCATAGTTCATTTCATTCATTACACTCTCTGTCCTAGCACTTTCTCCCACTCCTCGTTACCCATTTTTCATTTACTATAATGTCATTACACTAGTATTTACCCAATTTTCCCGTTACGAAAGGAAATAAAAAAGTGAAAATAAATGTTGAATTTATTTCCTCTATTGTTGCTATGGAATGCATTGTATTCATTCCTGCATTCTCCGTTAATGTCACTCATCTGCTGCTATTGTGTCTGTTGTGCTTTTGTATTGTTCTTGCTGTTACGTGTTAAATCTCAAAATGTTGTCAACGAAATGCAACGAAAACAAACAACATTTGCAATAAAACTAAATAATAAACAAATACAAATTGAGACACGTTGCAATTTGGCAAAAAGTAAAAAGTATTATTTATTAGTATTTACGAGTCTTGGTAAATCTGAAAATCTATATTGAATCATTTCAACACATGAAAATTTGACGCTTAAATCTTTTGAACAATAGAAAAATGGTGGAATAAAATAAAATTATATATGTAGTATGTGAAATACAGTAACATTTTTGCCATTAGCAGTTGATGGTTTTAGAAAAATTTTTAAATATTATTTTATCCGATCATATTGAAAATTTGAGCTAAAAAATTAAACATTTATGCAAAAACGATTATTATGTTAACAATGGTTATTAAACGCTGTTTTTATATGGAAAAAGTGTGTAGTAAACCATTGTTAACGTTAATAATCGTTTTTGCATAAGGCATAATATTATATCACAGTTTTGCATTTTACAGAAACTCATCTCATATGTATGAATTAAATATTAATATTTTAAATTTACATGTATTTTAAATGCAGCTATAAATTCTGTAAATATAATAAATATAAATATAATAAATATATTTTTAGATATTTTAAAAACTTCTAAAAAAATTAATATTAAAAAATATTAATGTATTATCTCTTAATTTATTTACCACATTATTTTTATTTTATTTAAACAAGAAACGCAAAAAATTAAACACAATACAACATTGCAAAGTTTTTTTGATTTTATTTAATTTTTTATTAATTGTTTTAATAAATAACAATCTTTTAAATCACCTATAATTAACAAACATAACAAATTATGCTTATTAATTAAATGCATAACAACAATAATTTAATTATAAAAAATAACGAAAATAAATTATAGAGTAATATTTTTCACTCATATATCAAAAACATTCATATAAAAATAACATCAATATTATTTCCCCATTCTTTAGTTATTTTATTTGTTGTGTTATCCATGCATCTTTTGTTTTTTTCTTACTTACACTCACCAACTAAACAAATCTGCTCTTAACAACACGCCTGCAGTGTTTTTAGTAGATCGATGATAATCGATAAATGAAAAACGGCAGCATTTCCTACTGGGTTTGTACTCAGAGAATAAAAAGTTCACATACTTAAAGGCAGTATAATTACACCCAACACCACTTTGGTGGTCAGTATAAGTTGGATTTGTGCTGTTGTTTGTCACCATAGAATTAATGGTCCCATAGCCATCGTAAAGTGTACCAATCGGCTCAGAATCATTTCTGAGTAAAATAATCCATGTCCGTCTGCCTGACCTTGTAATCAAACTATAAATCGTAATTTTGAACACAATTTGATAAAATTCGGTACACGTATTACTTTTGAGTTTGGTAAAAATCAGTCCAGTATCACTCCACCTACATAACCCCCATACAAACGAATCCCTACAAAAATCCTTTTACCATTTTTTTCTTTCGGTTTTTATTTAGACCCCATATAACATAACCTTTTCAGAAAATCTGCATTTAACCAAAAATATAACGAAATTATGACAAAATTACTCATACGTTTTTCGTTGCTATAAATAATACACAATTAAGGTACATTTAATTATAACTGGTTTAGGGTATCATATGGTCGGCTATGCCCGACTATACATTCTGGCTTTAGTACAAATCACGATTTTTTGTTAAGATGTTAATTCTATGCGCCTAACATAATGATCAAAATTTGAAGATTGAATTTATGCTTTTAAACCTAGCATGATCAAATAGATCATCACTATGACTAACTATATTTTTAAAATATATTTTAAAAATCAAAAAAAAAATGCTAGTGAAAAGGAAATTTAACTCAATTCATTCCTTTGTCGATTTAATTAGTTATTGAACGATACCACAGTTATATATACATATATATGTATAACTTTTAGTTACAACATGTTTTTATAAACAATTAGCTTTTTGTTTAATTATTATTTCATTTCTTCTCAACAAAAGTTTTGCTATTGTTTCCATTGTATCCACTCACTCACAGTCAGCTGCAATAGCAACTAGTCTATTCAGCAATTACATACATCAACTGACAACTACAGAAAATATCAGTGAAAAATCTCAACAGAAAAACAACATGAAAACTACTTGGAAAATCATCTCACAAATGCTGTCAAGACAAAAAGACAAGATACAAGAATATAAATATAAATAAAAAATATTAAAATAAAAGAAACTAAAAAAATGCGAGACTTTAACAAAAAAGAAATGTTATAAAAGTACACATACATACAATTTTATAATGGAAATAATGTTCGAGGACAGAACCAGTTTTTTCTTATTTCTGCAGATCAAGCTGTCACA
The DNA here is from genome assembly GCF_022045245.1 of Lucilia cuprina. Classification (NCBI taxonomy): domain Eukaryota; kingdom Metazoa; phylum Arthropoda; class Insecta; order Diptera; family Calliphoridae; genus Lucilia; species Lucilia cuprina. The sequence continues at coordinate 65,140,940 of NC_060951.1, forward strand.
TGTTAATGCATGTAGTCTTTGGAAAAGTCATGGAATATTAAGTCAATTTTGGTATTTATTTATGGTTATTTTTTTGGAAATAAAAATTAATATTAGAACAATTAGGAGTTCTATATTCGGTTGTGCTGAATCTTATATATCCTTCTCCAAAAATCACCAAAAATCTAAATTTTTGATGAAATGTTTAGAGATTGTCTTCGATTTGCCATATCTTCGAAATTTATGAACGGATTTTTCTGATTTTAAATAGGAAACTTCTAGAAAGCATTTTGAAATATTTAGGGTCATTTGAAAATTGCTTGCAACAAACATACAGTAAAATTATGTTGAACAATTATAATACGTATTATTATAGTACTTATAACCAAAATATATGTTTGTATGTACATAGTTTCAATTTAATGGCAGAAGTTTGTATTTTCTACCATTATTTATTCCTTTTTTGTAATAGACACTTTTATCTGTATTCTAAAACGCTGTCAATATTAATAGTTACAGCTATCGAAGTGATTTCAATCAAAATCCTTTACAAAACAAACAAAAGTGTAGGTATTTCTGTGGTCATGTTAATAATTGAGTCATTTAAATGTAAACGGATATGCACACACAATTATCGAGGTAAATAACAAACACACTCAATTGTATTTAATACAACAAAGTACTTCAATGTCAACTTACTGAAACATTAATAATTTAACAAAACAAACATAAATGTCATATCGCCATTGATGTTATTTGATAATTATGCTGATATTCGAATAGTTTAGGAGCACTGCAGTTTACTGTGATAAGTTTTAACTTAATATTTATTACTTTATGGATGTACTTGACTTTTTAGCACTAGAGATCAAAATTTTATACTCTTCATACTAGATTTATAGAAAAGATTTTGAATAAGTTTATATTTATATAAATTTATTTAATAGTTTAAAATTTGCAGGGCACATAGCCTTGAAGCATTTACTGTGACATACACACATATTCATTTAATAATACCTGCATATATTCTATTGGGAATTTGATCAACTGTGTATCGAATTTAAAATTGCAAAAATATTGATAAATATTTGTGTAAATGTGTAAAATGAAAAGTTTTTTTATTTTACGAATTCAATGAATTGCAGTTTGGTAAAATGTTTTAAGGTTGAGAATTTGCTTTAATTGATTGAAAATTAGGTCTGATTGTACATATTAAATTAAACTTAAGCCGCACGGTATTATTCTTAAACATCAGCCACAAAAAAATCATGACCCGAAAGTTGTGAAAAATCTTTTAGGATATAAATACGTTATACCATCCATCATGTATTTTGTATAATAAATGCTATTAATTTGTCATTCATTATTCATACCGTAGAATAAAAAAGAGTTCAAAAGTCCAAACGAATTTTAAAACGAAAAAAATTACTTCTTGTAGATTTTTAATCAAATCAAATTAATAATTACGTTATAGAAATTACAAATGGAATGAAAAATGTATATAAAAAGTTGTTTAAAACAGTTTATATAATAAGTACCCAAAAACATACATATAATAAAAATTTAATATTTTTGTTAGGTCATTCTTTGCTATTTATAAAATAAATAAAAAATATTGTATTTTTACAACAAGAAACTTAACATTTTTTTAAAATATCAATTTCATCGTTTTTAATGAATTTCCCATTACGACCCACCAGAAAAATGAAAAACAAACAAATACCCAAATCAAATATTATTGTAGGCCTTCAAATAGATATGTGTAATATTCTGAGCCTCGTTGGTTATTGTTTGTAACAAGACAGATACAATAATATTGAACACAAACTTCGAGTCATGATGTAAAACGTATTAATGTGAAAAATTTTAAATATGTATGTGTGTAAAAGTTTCAATTCTTACAACTGGTAGATTTTATTAAACATTTAATTTAATTCAGATTAGTTATTCTTTAAGGGCACCCTAAAATATTTTTCAAATACATAACACTAATGCTAACCACGATGTGCTTGCTAAACTATACACTTTAAAGTATTTTGGATACAAATATTGCTGGTTAATACGAACAGAATTGAAACTATAAATCAATCAATTGTTACCTGCAACCCACACACATCTCTTTCAACGCTAGATTTGTAATATGGTCCGTTATAAAATGATGTTTCAATGTCGTCTTATGCGTTAAAGTTATTTGGCAGTTCATTCTTTTTAAACATTTCCTTTAGAGTATTAGAGTCAGTTGCTTTGCGCATACATTCAAATCTTGTTTTGTTCGCAACAAAATAGAAAATTTTTCCCAAAATTAAACCTCAACTCTGGCACTCAGACATTCCTACTTGATGACATTGAAAAATACACAAAAGTTTGGAAGAGATGTTATACTATACTCAACCATACTTAAATACAACATGTGTTCACACAGATGTACGTGAAGTAAGAAAATATAGTTGGAAATATCCAACTTTTAGTACTCTACCTTACAGTTTTTTTTTTGAAATTTCTATAATACGCCAATTTTTATATAATTTGTTATTGTGCACGAGATTGCTCTAAATCCTATTTTGTGTACACCTTGTAATCTAGTATTTTATTATTATTTTTTTAAGATAATTCAAAGAAATTTGGTACATGATCTTCAGAGACGAAAACTATAGAAAATGGTTAAGATCGGTCTATTATTTCACCTAGCCCACATACAACTAAACCCCCGAATAGGGCTTGTAATCAAACTACAATTTTGGATGATAATTCAATGATCTTCTAAAGTGCTGTAGACGAAGCCTATTGGAAATAGTTAACATTGGTCCTCTACAATTGAACCCGCCGAATAGGGCTTTTAAGTTCCCAATTATGTTTAGTATACCCATATCTCGACAAAAAGCTGCAAAACAAAGCTCTATTCTAGCATTGATGACCCTCATGAACTTTCTAAAATTTTACTCAACCATAAATATATAAGTATATCTGAGGCAAGGTACAATTTAACTGAAATGCTTTAGGGTCGGCCTTGCCGATTATAATTTCTCACTTGTTTTTTATAGATGTTTGGATTTATGTAGACCAATACCTTCTTATGTTACAAATATAATTACAAACTTATAATATCTATTACAATACTGTATTGTTGTAGGGTAAAACTAAGAGTTATTTGCAGTTTTTTTTCAAATGCCCACTCACGTACTCGCCAACATATACAACATGTTTTACTGCTTATCAAAAACAAAAAAGTTTTTACCAGGGATGATAGAATTAAAAAAGGTACTAAAACAGTTGATTGTTTCCATATTTCGATTTTTTCTTAATTTTTATGATCCGAGTAGATCTTTTTGGTCTCCGAGTGGATATGCATCTTTTTATGGTTAATAAACTTTCTAAACCTAACCTTATGATTTTAATTTAAAATATCCCTTTTTTATTTAGAAAATCCAACTTTTTTTTTAAGTACTTTTTTGAGGTTTTTTTATTTTTCGCCCCAGGAATATAAGAACCAATTTTAATGAAATGTTCAAACTTTCGAGATGTAAAAAGATAGATAAGATTTTTTAATAGGACTTCAAAAACGAACTTTATCAACTTCGTTTCACACTTCCCAGCAGTTCGACAAAGAGTCAATGCATACGAAAAAGACAGTAATTTCCACTAATAGTAAACCATCTGGATGATCGTAATTCGTATGTTTACTGTAACCTAGAGATTATACTCTTAAAAGTAGTTTTTCTTGTTGTACTTCCGAAAGTAGTTATTTAACCCATCTTATGGAGAAATGATTATTACTTTCCCCTAATATGCCACCATCTGGTTGACTCAAATTTATATATTTCGGGTCAATCGTAACTTTATTGTCCCATAGTATTCTAGAGAGTAGACACTTGAAATTTTTAAATTTTAGTTCCATTAATATCTTACCACCTGTCTGACTCCAATTCGTATGTTTTTCGTCACTTTAGTTTCCCCTTTGTAAGCGAGAGCGAAGGCAATCGTCTCTACAGTTGTTCTGAGTATGTGTGCACTGAGTATGTGTACATCCAAATAAAACTACTGTATTTTAGCTATGGAGCCAGTGTATTTCTTTTTCAAGTGCAAGCAGGCGCTTGGCAGTTTGACAGTTACAAAGAACGTTTAATGTTGCAAATAGGATAAAAATAAAAATGTATGTTATAAAATTAGAGATGTAAAACAAACGAATAATGTGAAAAGAAAAACTATTTTATAAACTTAAGATATTAAAAAAAAACATTTATGTTCTATAAAGAAAAATAACTTATTTTGAAAATATATTAAACTTTTAAAAGTACAACTTTAATATTATCAAAATATAACAAAACATATTTTTCTTAGAATCTCTTACGTAAAATATTGCAGTCAATCGATAAAATTTCCATATAAATGTTATTTAGTGTGTTTTTGATATCACCATTACAATTATAAAATGTAGATTTTAATAATTCAATACTTGTGTATTAGGGTGACACCGTGAATTTTTTAAAATTTTTATCTTCTGTAAGTAAATTTTTAAACAAGTTATGCAAATACATGTTTTTTATGTTGCGTTAATGCGCTCTTATATAATATATTTATACGTTTCAAAACAATTTAAATATTTTTGGTATCTATTTATTTATTAGAGAATATTTTCACAATTTGATATTAATAGCATATTTTATAAATGCATATTTTTCGTTTAGTTTTATTATTTTTTCCAAAAATTTTAATCAGAAGACTGATACCTTTGCTTCAAAACCTTTAATATGAAAAAAACGTTAAAATTTTAAATTTATTGTTTCAAATTTTTAAATTCACGATAAATATTTCTAATCAAATGTATATATCCTAATATACTTTAAAATTATTAATGTGTAAAAAAAACTTAAAAAACCTTATAATGAAGTTCTTTTCTTCTGTCACTTTGTATTTATCATGAAACAGTCAATTGGCAAATCAACTGTATGAACACGTTATTTTGAAGCATGTAATGCAATTTCTTTCTTTTTCTATTTATTTCTTTTTTCATTCCTTGTGTGTTTAAAAAAGGAAACGTATGTATTACTGTGTAACATGACAGAGTCAATGACGGATTAAAACCACAACCGAAGTTTGTAAGAGAGTATTGGTGTGATAAATGTCAAAGTTGCGAAGAATAACACAGGCCAACAAATTTTTAATTCAGAGTCGATTAGAACATCGTCAGGTGTAGATCCTATATTTTTGCTTGTTATGAGTAGCATTTGCAAAGCATAGTATCCTCTGTACACACCATGAGTTTTCAAACTTTAGGTGAAGAAGAAAGAAAACGTGTCAGATGTTATGCATTTATTTTAAAGCTAATAAAATGGACTGTCAGACGACATACACAATTTTGTTGCTGTTATAACATATTAAAAATCAAATTACAATTCACCAATATAATATAGAAATTAAGATATTCGGATTAATTCCTGCTAAATTCTTTCTGATCTCAGGGTTTCGACTTTTTTAAAATTTAGTTGGCCTGTGTAATCAATGCGAATGTTTTTTATAGACAAAGATGGAAAACGATATTACTTTAATTAAGACTGAAGTGAAATTGTCTTAGATGTGACAAATAAAAAAAACATTAATTTATGAATAAATTAAAAAATCTTATACTAATACATATTCTTATACCAGCAACTTAGGCATATTTCAATATATAAACTGAATTATACAAATATATAATACATTCATTAAAAGTAGCGTAAATGCATTTGATACAGCAAATAAAAGTGCTCTTTAAAAATATTAATATAATATTAAATTATTGACTTCTTCCTTTTATACTCTTAATCATCATTTAGTCATATTTGAAGCTTGATCAACAAGTTTTATTATTCTATAGTTGTTCTTTACATTGCCTTAACATTTCCTTTGAATCTATTACTTCTTATAAAGTCATAAATTTTAAATGAGTTTGACTTGTTTCATATTTTTCCAATTCAATAAAGGTTGCCCCCTAACATATGCTACAAATAAACATAATAATATTATTACTGTGAAAAAAAATATTCCTGATGGTGAGCGTGTGTGTGTTGTGCCTCATGTTTTCTTAACAACGAACTTTTCTTTACATTAGGTTTCCGTATAAAAAAAAAACAGATTATTAAAAGGGATAATTTTCGTTTTGTTTCCTTTCAATTTTTTTTGCTGTTATTTGTCAGTGTATTGATTTATTTTCACTGAGACTCTTAGTTTTGTTTTTATATTTTTCCTATTAAGTTGCAGCAAACCCAAAAGATATCTATTGATGTGTTCCTTAAGTGGCCATAAGGGGTTTTAGTTTTGAAGTGTTTGTATTATTTTGGGGATTTTGTGATAAAAACACCAAAATGCTAAAACAAATACACAAACAAATGTACAAATATACATCTATGTGTGTGTAATGCCTGAAGTGATGATAATGATGTTTTCTTGTTTAATAACTTTTCCCTAGAAACCAAAAGAAAAGAGACATAAATTAACTAAGAATACTTCAGTTTGAACAAAAAGGAAATCTGTTTGAATATTCAAAACCAAATGTTTTTCAATTTTAATAAAGTGTAACACTTTTTCTAAGCAGCCATAAATCTTTACAAAACCTTGTTTTTTTACTTAAATGCTGATGTTTGATTTTATATCCTGGTTTTCTGGTTTTAGGTTTTTTAATTGTTTTTCATCAAAATGAAAAACAACAAATTTTTACACATGACCACCTTTAACAAATTTTTTGTTTTACCAAATTTTTAGACAAAATTCGTTCTTGTTGCTGGCCAAAACAACAAACAAGCAAAGTTTTTGGAAAGTTAAAACTACAAAAAAATGTGAAATTGCACATGATTTTATACAACAACATATAGCTAAATTGTTTGAATCTGCATGTGTTTTGGGGTATGTAATAAAATGTATGTGTTTGTATAGCTTCTCAAGGTGAAAGATAAACGATTTCTAAACATTCAAAATAAAACTATAAATTCTGTATTGAAAAAGATTGTTATCGAATTTACAGGAAGGAAAACTTGGGAAAATGTGGAATTAAAAAAAAACTTTATTCTTTGTAAATTTATATCCAAAAAATAAAAACTTGTAAAATATCTCGAAAAACAGTTGCAACGAATAAATAAAACCTTAAGGTTTGTTTCAGATTTATAACACATATCGTCATATGAAATCCAAAAGGCCCTAAGTTACAAACAAATCAAAGTCGACTTTTTGATTAATTATGATGTACCATATTAAAATACATGTTCCAGCAAAATTTTACACTCCTACAATCAAAATCAACGGCGCTATCTTCGAAATCAAAAGATTATGTTCTAAAAATTCATTAAAATATTAAAATTCTTTTGAATTTTTAACTTCGAAACTGTAAAATGTTATAATTGGGCATCAAATTAAACAAAAATGGCACTTTTAGCGAAACCTTGCGATTTACAGATTTTTTTTAACAGCTTTAAATTTTTATCGAAGGAAAATTCGAATTTTCGAAAATTTTTACGAAAACAAAGAAACCATTTACTTTCTATGTTTCGGCCTATCTGACCAAGAAAAGCCGATTTTAATTTAGTTAAAAATGTTGAAACATACTATTTTTTAATGTAACTTACTGGCTTTTGGGTTACATAAAAAACAAATCTTCAAGAGCGTAAAAGCCGTGATACGCGGTTGTCAGATCTTACAACGTTGTCAGTAAAATGTTAAGAAAATATCCAACAATCGTCTGAACTTAAAATTTTTTTTTAAACGTTGTCAGAAAAAGCATTACTGACAATATTGCAAAACAAAATTTGTAAGTTGGCAGTGATATTAGACATTTTCTGTACATTTTACTGCCAACGTTGTAAGATCTAACAAACGTGTATACAAAGCATAAGTTTCATTTCTTTTCAAATAAAACAAAAACCGAAAATTTTTCTTCAAATACTAATTTGTCAATAAAAAATAAGCTTAACTTGAGAAAATGTTGAAAATTTTGTTCAATGTTACTTAAGGCTTTTTGGATTCCATATGACAATATGGTCCAGCAAGGGGCACTAGACTTTTTTATTTTTATGTATTCGAGGCACAATTGAGATCAAATATCTGATACAACAGTGTTGCCAATATTTGTTCATTAGTTCCCCTCAAATCATACTATAAAGACAGCAAAGGATAGCTAATCACTAATTCGTTGTGAGCCTTTAAATAGAACTTTAACAATTTATTAAAATTCTTCTACACTCCTTCCTTACCAGTTGAAAATAAATTTAAAGCCCCGTCAGTAAAAGTAACACAAGAAAATTTCTAAACAAAAAGATTTCTTAAAACTTCAATTCTAAACAAACTTAAAAAAAAAGAAACATGAAAATGAAAGAAAGTATTAAGTAACTAAAACTTAAAGATATAGATAAAACAGCAGCAGATTACAAAATAGAACAAACAAAGCAAATGCAGTTATTTTTACTCCTGCCATTGTGTAAATGATTTCCACTCAATATAAAGGTTAATTTAAAATTTATAATATTTTTGTTTGCTATTTTATTTTTAATTTTCCAAGCTAAAGAAGCAATGTGGGCAAAGTCCAATTCTCATATAAAAGTTTATCAGCATTATCATCATCAACTCAGTCTCTCTTATTTAGAACGTGTGGATTGTTTTGTTTGCTTTTTATATTAAAAATACTGAAAATACTAAAAACATACTCTATACTCGTGAAGTAGTTTTTTTTTTTGTTATAGTTCAGTGCAAATGAATTTTCAATGTGCAGGAAAATAAGAAAAAATGAAAAATATGATATTTTTATATTTTTTGCTTAAAAGTATAGAAAAATAAAATTTAATGAACACAGTTTCTATTTGTTGTTTTTTTGTGCTTTTGAAACGTGTACTAAACACATGTACACATATTTGTAAATATAATTATTATTTATTCATGTGTAAGTGTGTGCATCAATTGAGGGAGGTGGTGTTTGTTAGTTTGAGGGTGTTATTTTCATATAAACCTTGACCTACAGTACACAACTTATTGTTGAACTTGTTCATTTATTTGTATTTTCTATTATTTTATGAAGTTGTTTTTAGTTTTCATAAAGTAGCAAGAACAATAGTGTTGTGTTACAAGTTGGTATGAAATACATGTTTTCTCTTTTTGTTGAGTCATAAAAAATAATGTTTTTTGCTGGCAGGCAACTGTTTGCTACTTTGTGGTACATTAAGTATTAAAATTGAAATGGTATTTATAATAAACAGTATAATAAATGATAAAATTATGAGGATTTTGAAAGTATACTTGAACTTATAAAAAGTTATGTTTATACCTATAAGTAAGAGGCTTAATTACTAAAAGAAGCCATTCTTTCTTGCAAGCTATACTTACAATTAAGATAGACATTGGCAAAAATTCATTATTCTTTTCTAATTAAAAAATACATTCATACCCTAATATATGTATAATCATCATTTAATAAAAATATTTTAGCAATAAGTAGTTATCACGATATTTAATATGTGCTTTTAACTAAAACCATTTTTATTTCAATTTATGGTTCTAGGTTCAAAATTATAAAAAATCAAACGAAAACGTACCTAAATGTTTACTTTTATTGAGTCTTAAAAAACGAAAAAGTACTAAAAATTATCTTATATTGGAATTAACACTAAATGCTTAATTTTATGTTTCCATATTAATATTACAGGTACTTATAAAAAGTACCAATTGCAAAACGAAAAATACCTAAAAATTCACTTTTATTGATTCTTATTTACTCAAGACTTCGCATGTTAAATTTCCTGGTAAAAAAACGAAAAGAATACCAACAACTTGGGCCACTAAATTTTTTATTTTATGTTTCTAAATATGTTCAATATTAAAGAAAACTCAAAAAGTTCAGTTTAAGAACAAAAAAGTGCCAAAAATCCTTTTCTACAAATTTAAATTTTTTCTAGTTTTCGATTGTTTAATTTTATGTTTCTATTTTTAATATTATAACAAATTTAAAAAAGTACCATTAAAAAAACGAATAAAGTATATTTTTGTTTTCATTTACTTCGGAATTTACATGTCCTTATTTTATCTATCTAAATTCAATATTACACCGTCCGACAAAAAGAGAAAAAAATTCTTTAGACAAGAACCGGATGATATACGTCTGATGCTATAAATTTAAGGGAAAATATTTGCATTTTTAGTTTTTCATTTCGTGATCCTATGTCCTTTCAAAAGGACTTCAAAATTTTAAAAAGTATATTTTTCAAAAGATATTTTAAAAGACTTTTACTAATCAGACAATGTCAAATTTGGTGTCAAGCCAACAAGAAATGTTGTTAAATATTTCGTTTTATATTTATTTTATACCGTTATGATGAAAATCTGTCAAAAATGTCTTTTAAAATTCTAATCCTTAAAAATCTATTAAAATTTTCAATATCATTTTTTCAAAAAATATTGAAAGATCTTTTTATACATCTTTTGATCCTGGCAGAATAAACTAAAAATAACACAAAATATTTTATAACTCTTTTTGTAAGCTTGGCGTCAAATTTGTTATTGTCTTATGAGTAGAAGTTTTTTATATTTTATATTTTTGGAAAAATGTACTTTTTAAAACTTTGAAGTCCTTTTGAAAGGACACAGAATAACAAAAAAGAAACTAACAAAATAGTTTTCCTCCATTAGGTTTATAGTTTCAGACGTATATTATCTGGTTCGTGTCTAATTTTGAGTGTCGGACGGTGTTATAGTAAATTCAAGAAGTACCTTTTTACGAACGAAAAAGTTCCTTTTTATTTGTTCTCATTTAGACCGGGCTCTACACGCATAATTACTTATTTCTTGTTGTACTGTTTTAAGTTTACGAAATACTTGGTTTAAATAAAACCGATCCTGAATGATATTAGTATGATTTAGAGAACTAAGAGTAATCTTTTTGGTGTCCCATACAACTGAACCCCCGAATAGGGCTTGTAATCAAACTACAGATCGCAATTTTGGAGATAATTCAATGAAATTTGGCACATGATCTTTTATGGTATCGTAGACGAAGCCTATTGAAAATGGTTAACATCGGTGCATTCTTTCACCTAGCCCCCATACAACTGAACCCCTCGGATAGGGCTTTTAAAACTTGTAATCAAACTACAGGTCGCAATTTTGTAGATAATTCAATAAAATTTGGCACTCGATCTTCTATTGTACCAGAGACGAAGCCTGTTGGAAATGGTTTACATCGGCCCATTATTTAATCTAGCCCCCATACAACTGAACCCGCCGAATAGGGCTTTTAAGTTCATAATTGTGTTTAATACACTCGTATCTGGACAAAAACCTGCCAAACCATGTTTTATACTAGCCTTGATGACTTAGAAACGATAAAGTTTAATAACTGCTTAATTTAACCTTAAATATATATTTTTTTACAGACATCGAATATGTGAAATAACATATTTACTCTCCCTTGGAATAAGCCGTGAGTGGCGGGAGGGCTTAAGTACTTTTTAACTTTTAAAATATTTAATTAAAAACTTAGAAGGAAACTAATTATTCCGCGTAATACACTGTGGTGTAGGGTATTATATGGTCGGGCTTGACCGACTATAACATTCTTACTTGTTTGCTGTTGCATTGCAACATAAATGGCTTATAAAAAAAGTTCGTGTCATTGTACTAACAACCAGTTTGCTTAATTTTTCAACAAATTTTTCAACGACAGCAAAAAAAGGACATCTTTTCCACTGACATCATTTGAGAACATGTGAGTGAGTGGTAACCCTTAATTTGTTGTCATTGAGGTTTTAACTTAGTTTATACTCTCTTCAGTTAAAGTTGTTGCTATTTAAACATGTTCATATTTCAGTTTTTATGACAGACAGACATATGTATGTAGAGCTTTTAATACATACATTGTATTTATGTTAAGTTGATGTTGTTGACATTTATAATATTTAATATTACAAATTTTGCAACAGTTTTAACCAACATCATTTATCTCCTGCATGATAATGTGTTGTTGTTTGTGTTTATATATTTATGAATTTTATTACTTATTTGTGTGTGTATGTGTATTTGAGAGATTTTGCTGTTGTCAACAACTTTTTCTTCATATTCAGCAAATTTTTTTTAGCAATATTGTTGAGAAACACTTGAAAACAATGTCATTTTTGTGGTTGAAATATATTACACACAATTACATACCCACTAATACGTATGTATGTATATGCTTAGTTTTTACTTCTTGTAAGATTTTCCTGGATTTACAAAAATAATTGTGAATAATTTACAAGAAATTTTCTTTTCTTGACACATTTTAGCGTAGAAAATAATTAATTAATCGTGATGCAAGTAGAAAGATTTACTTCTTAGATTTTCTTTAATTTTCAAACTGTCTTGAATAATAATGTTTTAGTGAAAAGTTGTAAATGGAATTTTAATTTCTGCTTTTTGAGGCAAATAGTGTAAAACTATGTAGAAATTATTGAGATAATTTAAAAAACTGAATGTTAATTTGTATTCATTGGTTGTTGCTTAAAAGTTATTTAAGATTATATTATATTTACATACTTATATGCATTTTAACTTCTTCTATTCTAAATTTATTATTTATTGTTTCTTGAATTTTTATGTAAAATTACAAAATCATCACATGTTACATTTATGATTTGATGGTAACATTCAGGAAAAAATTGGAATTGGGAGAGAGGAAATACCGTCAACAGGCATGTCAAAATACACCAATTCCATATTTATTTCATAATAATCGTTTATAGGGATTTCAAATAACAACATTATGTTTTTTTTAATTTTTGAATCACGAAAATAAAATGATATACAGACAACACTATGTGATAAAGGACCAAAAAATTCCCGTGTCTTCCAGTTTGGCCAATGTTATATGTTATAAGAATTTTTTCAGGTTCATATCTTCCAAACTATCTGAGACAAGATTCTAGGTCTCGTTATATAAAACAAAAATTATCAATGTATTGTAAATAAAAAATACTTCATCCTCATTTCCGGTGCAAAGTCTTATATTGTAAATTGCACTGCATTTTTTTAACGACATCTGTACGTATAAGTGTTTATTATTTATTGATAGTACATATATTAAGTATACGCCTTATTTACAGAAGCCCTTTGAAATATTGTTTTAAATATTTAAAATCAATTTTTTTTTTAATTTTTTTATTTTGATCTTGAAGTTAAGTAAAATTTCGAACTGTCTACAAAGTGATAAAGCTATCACTTTTTTTTAAAACAATTACACCCACAAGAAGCATAATTTTTGTAACTTTTTATTTTTTAAACGGTTTTACCAAAAATATATTAGTAAAATGCGATTTACTACTGAATTGGTGTTCTACAAGTCATTTATATAATTCTTATTTTTTTCATTTTTGACTGCCTTAGACATACAAATAAAAAGTACAGTCAGCTGTTGTTAAATTTTTAAAACAACAGAAAAATAATAACGCAAATATTGTTTTTCTTTTCGTTATGTCTTATGTATTTTTTTTTATTATTGCAGCAGTAATGGGCAACAGAGCCTAACATTTATATAAGTACTATAGAAAACAACAAGACGATTCTGGTAAACAATAAATTAATACAACTATCTGTCTCGCAGTTGTCTTAGCACTTATATTTTAGATTTGATAAATTCCCCCTGTCTGTTTTAAACTAATATTTGTCTTTTGTTATTTTCATGAATATTTTCATTGCAAGTGAGTATTTATTTATATTTCAGAATGTATGACTTGGTATTATTTACGTATGTATGTATGATTGAGTGTGTGTAATTGTCATCATTGTGTTGATGATGTTTTTTTGATTAACTTATCATCATGATGATAATGGTGATAGACTACTGACTGATGTCTATAACAATTTCATAAATTATTCAAATTTTGTTTATATATTATTCGCTCCACCAGCAAAAAAAAAACATAGAATTTTAAATGAATTGTTTTCGTTTTAAAGAAAATACGAGGAATTGCAAATGTGATATTTTACACTTGTTTGGAATTTTATTTAGCTTGAATTGTGAAGGAAAATTTAGTAAAAATAACAATAATACGGTTTAGTATTGGTTTGATTTTTTAACAAAAAACTGAAAGTAAATTTAATTTATATACCACTAATTAATTCATTTATACAAAAACAAACAATGTCTTAAGAAATATTTTTTTTAATTTAAAAAATGTTTCAATCTTAATTTTGTATTAATAAAAAAGAACAAAAAAAAAACTTTTATATTATAAAACATATCTTGAATAAAAGAATATTAAATGTGTTTTCTTCTATTACAATGAACTTTGTTTCCTCTTGTGTCACTCACACATATAACAATGTTCATTAATAATCCTTTTCTTTTCTTTATTGTTTTCCTACTAAAAATGGCATCTGCTGTATGAGTATTTCACTTCCTTTAAATCCTTTATAATATGGCAATGCACATCCATCCACACACATAGATAAAGAAATTATGAACTGGTCATGTGGGCATTCTTTAGGGTCGCTAAAACTGCTTATTGATTCACGTATAGGGTTATTAAATTGGAAACGTGTGAGTGAGTGAGTGAGTGAGTGAGTGTAACAGAATTTACTATTATCACAAGCCATATGATGACCAATCAACTATTACTAATGACTACAGACTGAGTACTATTGCTGATAGGTCGGTTTGCTTCAATAAGGATTTAAATGAACAGCAACAACAAAATATCAAGATAAAATAAAAAAAAATAATTACTATACTCACGAACATCCTGACATGGATCGTACTACCAATAGCATGAACAGCTAGTACAACAACTACTTCATTTTTGTTACACTGATTAATTGGCAACCATAATTTCATGATTGATTGGATTTTATTGTTATATGGTGCATACAGTATCCTTTGATCTGGTGTTTATAGTCTCATAACAATTCAATTTTTAATACAAATTATTATTTTTGAAGGGCAGACGAGACTGTTTTATATAATTTGTGTGAAAAAGACTAGGAAAAAAACATTTTTTAAAATATGATAAGAATGTATGTATTAATATAAAAACTCCTAGAAATGAATGGGTGAGAATACATAATTTATACGAAAATTTAACAAATAATAATATTAAATGCTTCAAATTGGTTAAGATGAGAACCAACGAACCAACATTGCGTATGAGTATTATCATTGTAATTCCTAAACACTCATACGTATTATGTAACTAACAGAGAGAGAAATTTTTACATTTGAACTGTTTAATCTACCTTTTGATGTATTTTTGTAACGATAAATGGAATTCTTTTCCGATTTATATAAACAGATTAGGAGAACATACAGTTTCAGATGAACAGAAACAGGTTTCCTTCCTTAGGCCGAATATATATTCGAAATAAACATTCGAAATCAGTATTAAATATCTAATATTCAAGTATTTCTCATATAAAAATGTATCGAATATTATTTGTCACATAATGTTTACGAAATTTTTGCTTAATTTATTAAACCCAGTCATCAGTTTCATGATTAATTACATGTTTAACACAGTATTTAGTTTACTAAAAATTAATTTAGTTTTTATGCAAATTTTTGTAGTCTTCTTGTCGTTGTTGCTATATTTTATCCTTCGTCAGCTCAATCACGTTCTTAAACTATAATGATCCTTTTTAATTTCTATACATACAAACAAACAAACACACACACACACGTTCTATTAAACAAACATAAATCCATATAAACGTTTTTAGTTTCTAGGATTTTCTTCTACAAAAAAAAAAAAAAAAACGTTTAGCTGGTTTATTAACAAAGTAGAAAGAATGAATGAAAGAAAAAACGAAAACAAATAAATTCACTCATCGCATTTGAAAGATTGACGTCAACATGAAAATGATTTAAAAGAAAAATATTTCATATTACAATGCTCGACAAATTATGCAATAAACAGTGAACAAATTTATATACAAAAAAACTGTTATTTATTGTAGTATTGTTGACTTGTTTTCAGTGTCAACAGTGAATAAATGAATGAATGACTGAACGACTGAATAAATAAAATAATGAAAATATAAATAATTATTGTAAATGGCTTGTTAGACTCATTAAGTCAAGTTTATTGTTATTTATTAACTGTTAATGAAATAAAGTTAAATAATTAACAAAAGAAATATTAAGTTTAAGAACAATGTAAAAAGTTTTGCAATACATTAAATGAAATTTAACATTAGCGTTAAAACAAACAGGTTTAAAACTATTACACACAGTTTATAAGTTAAACTTTGCAACTTGTTTGCTCTAATTGCACTAAATCAATGTATTTAAAGAAAAATGGTCTGTTTGGGGGGACAACATTGCGTAAAAAATACATTAGTAATAAAAAATCACTCATACGCCACGCAAACTTATACATACATATTTTACAAAATTAGCTTTAAATAAGTTTTAACAATGCGTAAACAAACCCATTCATTTAACTGATTAACATCAATCAAAGCACAAATTTCACAAAAAAGCTAAAATTTCTTGAAAACAGCAACTTTCTTGTTGTTGAAATACACACAAAAACCAGATTAATTTACACCTTTGTTTATGTAAAAAAACTTTTTTCAACTCTTTCTTTATGTTAGAATTTTTGCAAATGTAAGCAAAATGCAAACAATCTATTTATTAAAGTACTATAAAAACCAGGAAACAGAAATGAAAAATAAGTAATTAAAAAAACCCGAAGTAAGCTTCAGTTAAACACTTTTAGAGAAAAAAGTTCTCACTTTAAAATTTCTTAAGCTAAAATTTATTTTATTTCCTTGTTACAATTCAAACCAAATTAATTACGCTAAAGGTGCTTTTTATTTTCCAATATTTCTTGTTTTTGTGTCTTAAAGTGTTTCAAACAAGGAGTGAAATTGTGAATGTTCTTTTTTTTCTTACTTTTTATTACCTTGTTAATGAAATTTTTCCAAGTGTAATAGAAAAACTTTATTCCACATATAGACTCACACACACCAATATGTTGTAATTGAATACAAAACAGCAGCATCAAATTGCTAAAGTAATTTAACAACTTACAGTACAGTGTATAGTAAAAATTGTCGAATGTTTTGGTAAGAATTTAAATAGTAATTTATCCAAAACACAGACTTTAATAGGAATTTTTTATACAAATGAGCAAAAGATTTCAACTACATACTACAGTTTTAGGTAAACATTGGCAGATTTATCAAAAATTATTTTTTATACAACATTTGTTTTTAAAACTTTTGATAACTACTTAAATACCTTAAGGAAGAACCGTTCAAAAGGAAAATTTTATAAATTGTATAGTCATAAATGTAGCATACTTTAAGGTATTCAGAAAAATGATTTTCAATAACAAAGCAGTTTTGTTTTTTATTTAAATTCCGTATCATAGTATTACAAACGAATTATTATACATATTTGAAATTTATTCATAGTCATAAAAACTTTAGTGAAACAGTATACAAGGGATTCAAATTGCAAATAGTTTTGCTAAAATAAATCATTATAATTCTAAAGTATGAAATTTCATATAGAGAGCAAAAAATCGTTGAAGCTAATATTCATCATATCAAAAGATTATGCGTTTATTGCTCTTTTAAAACAAAAGTATTAAACCAGTTTGTGGTAGGACAGAGAAGGATTGCTCTTTCTGTTGGTGAGAAGGCCCTGACACCACTTCACTTATTAGTGAAAAGAGCTAGTGGCTTAGTAACAGCCGTTCAAGATTTGTATTTGAAGAATAATAGGAAAGCCCTGACACCACTTCACTTGCTAGTAGGAGAGAGCCTACGAGTGCTACCCAAAGGTTTAGCAACAGACAAGCCATTTATACTATCGTACTTGAAGAGAGTAAGCACACGTTTAGGCGATTTTTTACTTATTCTTTAATATTTTTACAAAAATGGAATTTTATATGATTAAGCCTCAAATCAAGAAATTAATAGAAATTTTTAAGCGATTTTAAATGTAAAACTTAAAATATTTTCACTTATAAAACGCTTCAAACAAAAAACTTAAAATTTCCCATAGTTTCTATAAAGAAATTTTAAAAAGAAAATTTAAAGAAAAATATGCATTTTTCATGAAAAAATATATTATATTTGTTATAAAAATTCTTAGTCACAATGTTATTAAACTAAAATATTGCATGTATTTAGAATTAAAACTTTTTTATACATCATAAATTTGCTCTTATGAGACTTTATTTTTTTTAGTAATTTTCATGTATATTTCTAATAAAATATTTTTCTTTTTCAGGTAAGTCAAAATATATACGAAATTGTTTAAGCATTACAGTTGAAGTACCTGGAACACCTAATGTATGTGGGTTATAAAAATGCATCGTAGCTGTTACTATAAAAAATAAACAAACAAGCTGAATCATGCAATGGGGATGATAGAAGTTAATAAATTCTAAAGTGAGTACATTTTAAGACAAATGTATAGTTTAAGTTATTAAAGTTCAAATATATTTAAAAGTAATACCCAAATCGAGGTTTATAACACACACAGACACATACGTTTCAATTACAATGCGTATGAAATATTTTGCCGATTATAAATTACTCATACGCTACATGTAACACTTATTGTACTAATTTTATTGTACTAATTTTAATCAATATTTCCTAGAATTAGTATTCCACAAGTGCCCTCTTAGATGTAATTTCTTCCTAATTTTCCCAATCATTATTTTAAGTTTTATATCAATATTATTATAAGCTAAAAATAATAATTTAATTAACACCCTTTTTGCCTTAAAACCTAATATCAAATATAACTTATTAACATTTTACCAAATGAAACCCTTAATTATCGCAATTCCATGGTATTGCCATTGTTATTATTATGATTTAATTAACATAATTATTTTCTATTGGTTGTTTTTTTTTCATTCTTGTTGCCCTTTTTCTATTACAAAAGGCAACAGACTTCTTATGAACAGCTCATTTTATGAATTAGATTTGTACATTTTAAACCCTAAAGCAACAATTTAACAAAAGATGAAATTGGAATAAATGGCAGAAATAATACTGACAATTCTGCTGTTGTTGGTTGTGGCAAGTAAACTTAAGTTTGAAATGAATAAGGAACTTGTTAAATACAAAGTAAGTATTTGTAATGTTCTATTTGTATCTGAAGCAAGGGAAGGAAGCTGTTTGTGGATTTTAGATATGTTTAAGGAACTAATTTAAATTAAACACAATAGGAAAAATCTTGTAGAAAATCATAATTAGAAAAAACTGAAAGTTATATTTATTTTATGGAAAAAAAGAACTAAAAATAAATCTTGTAAACTAATTTACAACATTTTATACATTTTGAAGAGTTTTAAATCATACAAAATCCTACATATTCCATCGTGTGTACTTCGTCTCTTATGTGTATTTAAAGACAAAAACTTACGTCCCTTATATGTATGTATGTAAAATACGTACAAACAATTATCACACACTCTCACCAAGAAACAAGCAAACTTAAACCCACATATGTTTCCCCTCAACCCTGCACTTCTTATGAATAAATATTGTTTTTATATTCACTCTACATGAATCCTTACTTTGTACGCATTTTTAATTGTATTGCTCAATACATGTCATAACATTGCACAGTGGGTGATGGTGAAAAAGTTTCAGATATCTAAAGAGAACGAGAACATTTTTCAAAAATTATTTTTTTTAATGTACATATTGTCCAGAAAATTTCAAACATTTCTTGATTTAAAATAATTCTTTAAAAGTAAGCTTTTCTTAGAGTAAAACACTTTTCAGAAATTTCTTAAAAAATTTAAATTTAGTACAATTCTTGATTAGACCTCAAAGAAGGTTGTGATTTACCCCCTCATTTTATAAAACGAAACTTTCGTTAACGATAAAAATTGTATGAAGAACACTGGGAAATTTTTGAAAATTTGATTTTTTTCCATACATTTTTTTTTTTTTTTTTTTTGAACGTTTGTCATTTCGTTTTATAAAATGAGACCCTAAGGGTATTTTAAGAACTTCTAAACGCACTCGTGATCTAAATTCGGAACTTTATTCAGATATTTCAATTAAATTGGACTAACAATTTAATAAAAATACCCCACTGGATGTCATAATGTTTTTGTTGTTTTACTGATGCTCTTAATTTTACTGTTGTTTGTGTTTTCTTTTATTTTAGTTTGTCAAGCTTGTGTATTTAGGTGTAAATACTATTAGTACGTGTGTATGAATAAAGGAGTTTATGTGTTTCTGTTTCTTTTTTATGTTGGTAGCAAATCCTTTTTCTACTATTGTGTTGCAGAAATCATCAACATTTATTCTACATTCATGTGAATTAGTTAGAAAAACACAAAACAAAATTAAAAAGAAAAACACTATACCAAAGAGTATTAAAGTTCAGTAAGAATGGAAGCATGGTATAAAAAAATAAAAAATACCACAAAAAAATCTTTTAAAAACGGATTTAGGATTATGTAAAAATTGTAAGTATTTCAAATTCTAAATATTCAAACGTGCAACATAAATCTGTACAAATTCAAAATACGAATAAAATATTGTACTAATAGATCGTAAAATAGTCAAAATTTAAGAATGGTTTTTATATTTAAATAGACTTACATATACTAGTGTCAAAATCATAATTTATCACTTGTTTCCATTTTTAACGCCATGTAGGACAAATTCTGTTAAAACTTCTTAATTAAAAGTAACACTTTTTTTCAACCCCAATTTCTCTTTAGCTGCATGCAATAAACGTCAGTTATAGAAAAAATAAATATGTTTGTGTATTTTTAATTTTTTTTTTTCAAATACCCAGCTTGTTAACTTAGTTTGTTAGTTGGGCATTTGAAACTTGTTAGCCAGCATAGAGTTGTTTTAATATTGACTAAAAATACACACACACAATCTAATGTTCACTAGAATATGTTTGAGGTTTTATCTTTATTTGCTTGTCCCTTTTAGTTGGGTTCATCAATCAAAACTGACAAGCTACTCAAACATCATCAGGTAATAAATAGATTGACCAGTGGTCTATATGGATACAAAGCCAATTGGTTCCATATGATTGACCAACCTGTTATGCTTAAAATAAAAAAATGGTAAACAATGTTTTCAAATGAATTGACTTTTGGACAACAGGAGAAACAAAATTCACACAAGAATTAAATTTGTTTTCCAAAGACAATTAAAAATTTAAAAATTTTTAATAAAAATCTTAAAAAAAATTAAAAATCTTTTGTTAAACCCCCGTGGTTTCACTTAAATAACCCCCTAATGCTAAAACAAATGTTGTAAATAATTTGAATTACATGACCTTAACAATCGATATCCTATTATGTTTTCACAAACAAACTGTCAAATCCTCCGAAAATTGGGTTTTAATTGATGTTATGTGCAAAAGCAAACAACAATTAACGATTTACTATATTTTAGTCAACTGTCAATTAGTGATTTTATTTGACAACCAATTTACTCTTTTAAATACAAATAACATATGTACATGCACAAATTGAAGGTTATTTCATTAATTTAAGAACTGAAGTTCAATTGAAATTCAATATTTTAATTAGATAAGTAAATAATTCTAATGAGAAATATTTTATACTGATTAAAAATAAACAAAATATTTGCACTCAAGGACCTGCAATTAGAATTCCCAGTGTTCTCTAAATCCCAAATCTCACATTTTATCGATTATAAAAGCCTTTGAAAAACCAAAAAAAAAAAAAAAAAATTCCATTACCAATTATTTTAAAATCTTACGGGAATGTTCGAACATACTTTATATAATAATGAAATAAAACTTATTTTGAACAATAATTTTGGCAAAATATGTAATCTTATATCTATTAATTTAAATATTTTTGACGCCAATATTTAATGTCTTTACAAAACCACTATAGATTTTAAACACTCCCAACCATGTCAACATATCTAAACAAATATTTTATCGGGACACTCAACTATAAAATTTTAATTAAATTTTTCATTGTAAAATTGTATGGTAAAATTAGTTTTCCAATTTAAACATAATCCCGCATTCTAAAATTTCTCATCATGCACACTCATACATAACAATGCAAAAACAAATGATGTCCGAGCATTTTCCGTAATGACATCATTATATTTACTGTTTTAACCATAAAAATATTTTTCGTATAATTTATAATGTGAAAAACTTACATTCAAACTAAATGAGATTTGATGAATTTATTTAAAAAATAAATTTCCCCATAAAACCGAAAGTTTTTCATATAAAATGTAAAAATGAGGAAGAAGGAAAAAAGAAAACAAGTAAAAAACAAAATTTCATACCAGCCACACCCCTTCCCCTACAAAAAATCGCGACCTGAATCAGCGACTGGTCGAGTCTATAATCTAGTGTATACTATAGTCTATAGTCCAGTCTTTAGTCTAAAATATATTATATAGTATATATATAGTATCTAGTATATAGTGTAGTCTGTAGTATAACTTATATAGTCTAGTCTATAGTCTAGTCTATAGTCTAGTCTATAGTCTAGTCTATAGTCTAGTCTATAGTCTAGTCTATAGTCTAGTCTATAGTCTAGTCTATAGTCTGTCTATAGTCTAGTCTATAGTCTAGTCTATAGTCTAGTCTATAGTCTAGTCTATAGTCTAGTCTATAGTCTAGTCTATAGTCTAGTCTATAGTCTAGTCTATAGTCTAGTCTATAGTCTAGTCTATAGTCTAGTCTATAGTCTAGTCTATAGTCTAGTCTATAGTCTAGTCTATAGTCTAGTCTATAGTCTAGTCTATAGTCTAGTCTATAGTCTAGTCTATAGTCTAGTCTATAGTCTAGTCTATAGTCTAGTCTATAGTCTAGTCTATAGTCTAGTCTATAGTCTAGTCTATAGTCTAGTCTATAGTCTAGTCTATAGTCTAGTCTATAGTCTAGTCTATAGTCTAGTCTATAGTCTAGTCTATAGTCTAGTCTATAGTCTAGTCTATAGTCTAGTCTATAGTCTAGTCTATAGTCTAGTCTATAGTCTAGTCTATAGTCTAGTCTATAGTCTAGTCTATAGTCTAGTCTATAGTCTAGTCTATAGTCTAGTCTATAGTCTAGTCTATAGTCTAGTCTATAGTCTAGTCTATAGTCTAGTCTATAGTCTAGTCTATAGTCTATAGTCTAGTCTATAGTCTAGTCTATAGTCTAGTCTATAGTCTAGTCTATAGTCTAGTCTATAGTCTAGTCTCTATAGTCTGGTCTATAGTCTAGTCTAGTCTATAGTCTAGTCTAGTCTATAGTCTAGTCTAGTCTATAGTCTAGTCTAGTCTATAGTGTAGTCTATAGTCTAGTCTATAGTCTAGTCTATAGTCTAGTCTATAGTCTAGTCTATAGTCTAGTCCATAGTCTAGTCTATAGTCTAGTCTATAGTCTAGTCTATAGACTAGTCTATAGTCTAGTCTATAGTCTAGTCTATAGTCTAGTCTATAGTCTAGTCCATAGTCTAGTCTATAGTCTAGTCTATAGTCTAGTCCATAGTCTAGTCTATAGTCTAGTCTATAGTCTAGTCTATAGACTAGTCTATAGTCTAGTCTATAGTCTAGTCTATAGTCTAGTCTATAGTCTAGTCCATAGTCTAGTCTATAGTCTAGTCTATAGTCTAGTCTATAGTCTAGTCTATAGTCTAGTCTATAGTCTAGTCTATAGTCTAGTCTATAGTCTAGTCTATAGTCTAGTCTATAGTCTAGTCTATAGTCTAGTCTATGGTCTAGTCTATAGTTTAGTCTATAGTCTGGTCTATAGTCTAGTCTATAGTCTAGTCTATAGTCTAGTCTATAGTCTAGTCTATAGTCTAGTCTATAGTCTAGTCTATAGTCTAGTCTATAGTCTAGTCTATAGTCTAGTCTATAGTCTAGTCTATAGTCTAGTCTATAGTCTAGTCTATAGTCTAGTCTATAGTCTAGTCTATAGTCTAGTCTATAGTCAAGTCTATAGTCTAGTCTATAGTCTAGTCTATAGTCTAGTCTATAGTCTAGTCTATAGTCTAGTCTATAGTCAAGTCTTTTATATTTTAAAAACATGAACTACCATTATGTTCCACCGGTGGGTTAGTGTTTAAGTTTGTTACTCCGGAAGATGTGGTTTCGATTGCCTCAGAGACACTGGTTTATTCTCCTTTCTAACTAACCAACAAACTAAACTAACATTAATGCAGCCAATGGACTTTGTAAAAACTGACGTTTCATTTGGAACCTATGGAAAGGGCCTAACATATTAAAACATTTCACAAATATTTCCTACGTTGATAGTGTGCAAAAAGTTCGTTTTCTTGTAAATATTCATTTAAACTTGTATTTAATTCAATGAACATTTGAATTTAAATGTTGTACAAATTGGTTTGTGGGTTTTGTAAATACAAAATTTGCCACAATTTAATGCAAATTGGGTTTATAATAATGTTATTCATCATCAGCAACAACAAAATCTTTCGTATTTTATAAAATGTAAATGTAAACAAAATCTACTTTTCTCATTTAAAAAGCTGTGAAATATTTTATACATTCTTACAACAGTTTAACTTGAATTGAATTTAATTTTTAAAACTGACTTCTTATGTCGATGAATTAAACTGAAGAGAGAATATCACATTATCAAACGAACAGCTGAAAATTGCATCCTTTCATCTAAGACTTATATCAAAAGATAAACAGACGGACGAAAATTGTCTAAAGAAACAGTATGAATAAATCCATATAAAAAATTCATCTTTCGTCTTATTATCTGAGTACGAACAAATTGTTAAAATTATTTTCAGTTTGACCCAATTTTTTGCTAATGTTTCGTTAAAATTTAATTTTCCTAATATCCTACACGAAACTTCATCAGAGAAACAGAGATACCGATACTGCTAAATATAGAGGTATGTATATCTAAAACCAATATTTTATATGTGATAAAAAAAATAATGCAATTAGCTGTTACAATAAGTTAATTGAAAAAATCTAACACATTACCTAGAGAAAAAAGGTAATGACTTTAAATTGTAATTACTTAATTACTTTTTAATGACAACTACATTGCGTTTGGATTACATATAAGTAGTCTAGTGGGGCCTTACTAATAATGTGTTATATTTATACTTTCTAATTCATTAGCCCTCTTG
Organism: Lucilia cuprina; assembly: GCF_022045245.1. NCBI lineage: Eukaryota > Metazoa > Arthropoda > Insecta > Diptera > Calliphoridae > Lucilia > Lucilia cuprina. The sequence goes on from NC_060951.1 coordinate 65,165,998, forward strand.
CCCTTAAAACTGCAGATGATGATTTAAAACATCTACTTTTTCTAATTACTTGTAAACGTTTGCGGTAAGAAGTTACTACCAATAATATTACCTTGTTAAAATAATTGCTTAAAATGTTATTGTAAAGTAAACTTTGGCATATAACCCCTTACAAGGTAAAGAACTTATTCTATTAATATGAAACACATACAACTTTCATAATTCACCATTAACCACAAAATTTTTTATGAGGAAGCAAAACATTATCACATTATTGAAAAACATCGGGAATATAAGACAGAGCCGATTGAAATTTTCTAATTTACTTTGCAACTCACACTCAATGCTAGTTTTATAAAAAAGTAATTTAGATTTAACTCAGATTCCTTCACTATTGGCCAGTGTTTATACTATGACCAGACAGATTGTTCTGCTAGTCTGCTATTTATTGTCAATTCTTCTAAATTTAAGTTAACTAAGATATATTGGTATATATAAAGATACCGCCCTAATGAACAATGTAATATAAATATTGTTGTTGGTTTTTTGTTTCATATAAATTCATACTGAAAGCCATTAAATTTAATCGACATAAAGTCAACAACAATTAACACAATACTGATGTTTACCAACTATAAAACATTTAAATGAACATTTAAACTTATTCCCGTATAAAACTCTTTCACTCGAATACAATTTACTCTTATACATATAAATATCATCCTAAATAAATTTACAAAATTTACTTAAAAACAGCAGAAAAACATTGTTGACATTTATACTGTACATCAAAAATTTTTGGAGAAAAGAAAACTTAATACTAGAATACAGAAAAGTAAAGTGTGGCTACTCTCTACAGAACTATTACGATGTACACTTTCCTTCATTTTAACGTCACAGCAACTTAATACTCTCAAAAACGTTGGGGGGATTTAACGAAGCGAATAATTACAACCACAAAAGCAGCAAAAAACAACTACATGCTCTTAGAGAAAAAAAAACAACATTGCAAACAATTTGAACAATAATTTTATGGCAAACTAAACTCAATTAACAAAAATTTGACAAAAAGTAAAAAGTGGGAAAAAACAATACTTATGTTCTTATACGACTGTCATACTTTTAACCAGCATATGCTATGCTGTAGCATGTACGTATATGCATTTGAGAATATAAGAATTTTTTTTCTGATTTTAGTCAATTACATGCAAAACAAAATTGCTCTTGTGAAAATTACTCACTGGATGTTTCTAGTCTATTACAGGTGATATCGTTTCTTAGGCTTGCGGGTTAGTAATGTTAACAAGTTTCAAATGAGTTAACTGAATACGAACACACACTGTATTAGCCATAAGGGATGTTTTGTTAAATATAGTCTGTAGTTTTAGTTAGTAGGAAATTTCACAATGTAACGTATGTTTCATTAAAACTAAATTATCTACATAAATGCTTAGTAAAGCATTTTATCAAATAAATGATATACATTTTTAATCATTGCAACTGTTTACAAAACAAAGGTTAGATAGATAGATAGATAGATAGATAGATAGATAGATAGATAGATAGATAGATAGATAGATAGATAGATAGATAGATAGATAGATAGATAGATAGATAGATAGATAGATAGATAGATAGATAGATAGATAGATAGATAGATAGATAGATAGATAGATAGATAGATAGATAGATAGATAGATAGATAGATAGATAGATAGATAGATAGATAGATAGATAGATAGATAGATAGATAGATAGATAGATAGATAGATAGATAGATAGATAGATAGATAGATAGATAGATAGATAGATAGATAGATAGATAGATAGATAGATAGATAGATAGATAGATAGATAGATAGATAGATAGATAGATAGATAGATAGATAGATAGATAGATAGATAGATAGATAGATAGATAGATAGATAGATAGATAGATAGATAGATAGATAGATAGATAGATAGATAGATAGATAGATAGATAGATAGATAGATAGATAGATAGATAGATAGATAGATAGATAGATAGATAGATAGATAGATAGATAGATAGATAGATAGATAGATAGATAGATAGATAGATAGATAGATAGATAGATAGATAGATAGATAGATAGATAGATAGATAGATAGATAGATAGATAGATAGATAGATAGATAGATAGATAGATAGATAGATAGATAGATAGATAGATAGATAGATAGATAGATAGATAGATAGATAGATAGATAGATAGATAGATAGATAGATAGATAGATAGATAGATAGATAGATAGATAGATAGATAGATAGATAGATAGATAGATAGATAGATAGATAGATAGATAGATAGATAGATAGATAGATAGATAGATAGATAGATAGATAGATAGATAGATAGATAGATAGATAGATAGATAGATAGATAGATAGATAGATAGATAGATAGATAGATAGATAGATAGATAGATAGATAGATAGATAGATAGATAGATAGATAGAGATAGATAGATAGATAGATAGATAGATAGATAGATAGATAGATAGATAGATAGATAGATAGATAGAGATAGATAGATAGATAGATAGATAGATAGATAGATAGATAGATAGATAGATAGATAGATAGATAGATAGATAGATAGATAGATAGATAGATAGATAGATAGATAGATAGATAGATAGATAGATAGATAGATAGATAGATAGATAGATAGATAGATAGATAGATAGATAGATAGATATAGATAGATAGATAGATAGATAGATAGATAGATAGATAGATAGATAGATAGATAGATAGATAGATAGATAGATAGATAGATAGATAGATAGATAGATAGATAGATAGATAGATAGATAGATAGATAGATAGATAGATAGATAGATAGATAGATAGATAGATAGATAGATAGATAGATAGATAGATAGATAGATAGATAGATAGATAGATAGATAGATAGATAGATAGATAGATAGATAGATAGATAGATAGATAGATAGATAGATAGATAGATAGATAGATAGATAGATAGATAGATAGATAGATAGATATATAGATAGATAGATAGATAGATAGATAGATAGATAGATAGATAGATAGATAGATAGATAGATAGATAGATAGATAGATAGATAGATAGATAGATAGATAGATAGATAGATAGATAGATAGATAGATAGATAGATAGATAGATAGATAGATAGATAGATAGATAGATAGATAGATAGATAGATAGATAGATAGATAGATAGATAGATAGATAGATAGATAGATAGATAGATAGATAGATAGATAGATAGATAGATAGATAGATAGATAGATAGATAGATAGATAGATAGATAGATAGATAGATAGATAGATAGATAGATAGATAGATAGATAGATAGATAGATAGATAGATAGATAGATAGATAGATAGATAGATAGATGATAGATAGATAGATAGATAGATAGATAGATAGATAGATAGATAGATAGATAGATAGATAGATAGATAGATAGATAGATAGATAGATAGATAGATAGATAGATAGATAGATAGATAGATAGATAGATAGATAGATAGATAGATAGATAGATAGATAGATAGATAGATAGATAGATAGATAGATAGATAGATAGATAGATAGATAGATAGATAGATAGATAGATAGATAGATAGATAGATAGATAGATAGATAGATAGATAGATAGATAGATAGATAGATAGATAGATAGATAGATAGATAGATAGATAGATAGATAGATAGATAGATAGATAGATAGATAGATAGATAGATAGATAGATAGATAGATAGATAGATAGATAGATAGATAGATAGATAGATAGATAGATAGATAGATAGATAGATAGATAGATAGATAGATAGATAGATAGATAGATAGATAGATAGATAGATAGATAGATAGATAGATAGATAGATAGATAGATAGATAGATAGATAGATAGATAGATAGATAGATAGATAGATAGATAGATAGATAGATAGATAGATAGATAGATAGATAGATAGATAGATAGATAGATAGATAGATAGATAGATAGATAGATAGATAGATAGATAGATAGATAGATAGATAGATAGATAGATAGATAGATAGATAGATAGATAGATAGATAGATAGATAGATAGATAGATAGATAGATAGATAGATAGATAGATAGATAGATAGATAGATAGATAGATAGATAGATAGATAGATAGATAGATAGATAGATAGATAGATAGATAGATAGATAGATAGATAGATAGATAGATAGATAGATAGATAGATAGATAGATAGATAGATAGATAGATAGATAGATAGATAGATAGATAGATAGATAGATAGATAGATAGATAGATAGATAGATAGATAGATAGATAGATAGATAGATAGATAGATAGATAGATAGATAGATAGATAGATAGATAGATAGATAGAGATAGATAGATAGATAGATAGATAGATAGATAGATAGATAGATAGATAGATAGATAGATAGATAGATAGATAGATAGATAGATAGATAGATAGATAGATAGATAGATAGATAGATAGATAGATAGATAGATAGATAGATAGATAGATAGATAGATAGATAGATAGATAGATAGATAGATAGATAGATAGATAGATAGATAGATAGATAGATAGATAGATAGATAGATAGATAGATAGATAGATAGATAGATAGATAGATAGATAGATAGATAGATAGATAGATAGATAGATAGATAGATAGATAGATAGATAGATAGATAGATAGATAGATAGATAGATAGATAGATAGATAGATAGATAGATAGATAGATAGATAGATAGATAGATAGATAGATAGATAGATAGATAGATAGATAGATAGATAGATAGATAGATAGATAGATAGATAGATAGATAGATAGATAGATAGATAGATAGATAGATAGATAGATAGATAGATAGATGATAGATAGATAGATAGATAGATAGATAGATAGATAGATAGATAGATAGATAGATAGATAGATAGATAGATAGATAGATAGATAGATAGATAGATAGATAGATAGATAGATAGATAGATAGATAGATAGATAGATAGATAGATAGATAGATAGATCGATAGATAGATAGATAGATAGATAGATAGATAGATAGATAGATAGATAGATAGATAGATAGATAGATAGATAGATAGATAGATAGATAGATAGATAGATAGATAGATAGATAGATAGATAGATAGATAGATAGATAGATAGATAGATAGATAGATAGATAGATAGATAGATAGATAGATAGATAGATAGATAGATAGATAGATAGATAGATAGATAGATAGATAGATAGATAGATAGATAGATAGATAGATAGATAGATAGATAGATAGATAGATAGATAGATAGATAGATAGATAGATAGATAGATAGATAGATAGATAGATAGATAGATAGATAGATAGATAGATAGATAGATAGATAGATAGATAGATAGATAGATAGATAGATAGATAGATAGATAGATAGATAGATAGATAGATAGATAGATAGATAGATAGATAGATAGATAGATAGATAGATAGATAGATAGATAGATAGATAGATAGATAGATAGATAGATAGATAGATAGATAGATAGATAGATAGATAGATAGATAGATAGATAGATAGATAGATAGATAGATAGATAGATAGATAGATAGATAGATAGATAGATAGATAGATAGATAGATAGATAGATAGATAGATAGATAGATAGATAGATAGATAGATAGATAGATAGATAGATAGATAGATAGATAGATAGATAGATAGATAGATAGATAGATAGATAGATAGATAGATAGATAGATAGATAGATAGATAGATAGATAGATAGATAGATAGATAGATAGATAGATAGATAGATAGATAGATAGATAGATAGATAGATAGATAGATAGATAGATAGATAGATAGATAGATAGATAGATAGATAGATAGATAGATAGATAGATAGATAGATAGATAGATAGATAGATAGATAGATAGATAGATAGATAGATAGATAGATAGATAGATAGATAGATAGATAGATAGATAGATAGATAGATAGATAGATAGATAGATAGATAGATAGATAGATAGATAGATAGATAGATAGATAGATAGATAGATAGATAGATAGATAGATAGATAGATAGATAGATAGATAGATAGATAGATAGATAGATAGATAGATAGATAGATAGATAGATAGATAGATAGATAGATAGATAGATCTAGATAGATAGATAGATAGATAGATAGATAGATAGATAGATAGATAGATAGATAGATAGATAGATAGATAGATAGATAGATAGATAGATAGATAGATAGATAGATAGATAGATAGATAGATAGATAGATAGATAGATAGATAGATAGATAGATAGATAGATAGATAGATAGATAGATAGATAGATAGACAGATAAATAATTAAAAAAAAGATAGATAGATAAATAGATTGATACTTTTAATTTATTTGTAATTGAAATAAATTTGAACGGAAATAAAATTTTAATATTTCCACAACACCTTGTAAATTAATCAAAATTCCAATAATTGTATAACAGTTATACAATTATATATTCAATAATATTAATATGTTATAAAAAGCTTTCCATTTAATATTTATAGCTTAAAATTATTAAAATCTCTACTAAAAAACTTTCTCCAAAAATACTAACATAAAGTTTGTTATGTTTTTATATTCTTTGAACCAAACCAAAAGCTTTTATTGTAGTTAACCACCTCACAGAAAAATACTAAGCAAAATTTTAAACCGAAAGCTTTTTTAACAGTTAAACACCGAAAGCTCATAAGCAATTAAACATTACTGCAAAAAGCTTTGCAAGTAACAGAAATAAATAAAATAAAAAATAACAAATTGCTAGTAAACTGTCAAGACCTCTAGGACACCTTGTGTGTATTTGATTTTATTGTTTGTTTGCTTGACAGTAGTTTAAAGCTTTCCGAGCTACTCCAAATCAGACATTTAGTCAAATGTTTACCTTCAAACAGTTTACAACGTCTTAACGGGAAAATTAACTTAAAGCGGGAAAATTTGTTTAACGGGTACAAACAAAATAAACGAACAATTTGCCCGTGTGTAAAAGATTGTTTGCAAAATCAAGCAAATTAAGACAATAACAAAAGTATATGGCGCGCAATTTTGCAATTTAAAAATATAATAATGAGAATTCTTTAATTTTTATTTAAGTTTTATAAACAGCTGTTGTCTTTGGTGATTGCTTGTGGTTTGCTGTTAATGTGTAAAAGAAAATATTAAAAACAGTCTTAAATTTTTTTTATTGTTTCACAAAATTTAAACAAAAAAATATTCAAAATTTATTTTCCTGTTAAAAAAAAAACAGGAAGAAGTTTTTGCGTTTTGCTTGTTGTTTTTTGTAAATTAAATGCGTCATTCATTCGACTACAAAAAATATTTGCAACTTTTAATGTTTTCTAATAGTTGTTGTTGTTGATGCTGTTGTTGATTCCATGTGTTACATAAATTTGAAAATTTAATAAGAACTAAAAAAGCCCACAATATTTAATAAAAATCTAGAAAACAAATGGGTGTAAAATTTTAAACAAATAAATAATTTTTTATGCAAATTTTGTTTGTTGTGTGTTTAAAGTAAAATTTAATAGATGAAAAAAAAAAGAAAACTAATCATAATCAAATGGTAAAAGTACAACAGATGTTTATTTAATTATTTTATACTTGAAATTGAAGGTGTGCGTATTGTTGTTGTTATTGTTATTGTAAGCAAGTGAGATAATAAACATGACCATCGAAATTCTGGGCAAAGAATCGTTGTGTTAGATTGTATTCTTTTTGAATGTTGCTAGAATAAATTATTCAAAGTGCATGAAGTAAGAAACTAAGTTTTAAAATTATCTTTAGAAATATGGAATGTTTAATGCCAATATTTTTTCTACGCCAAAAGTATCCTTAAAAAACTTTATTTATTATTTTTCTTTAGGTTTATTTGTAGTATACGATTATAATGGAAATACAAAAAAGTACCTGAAAAATAACCCAATAACAAAAACTCCTTGAATCTCATAAATTGGTTGTAAATACCGTTTTTGTTATAAAATTTAAATCAAATAACATTAATGGTTAACTGAATTACATTACACAATCTCCATATTTAAGGGCTTAACAAGCCATATTTATATTTTAAATTAAAGTTTTTGAAATCTTAAAAATCACTGGTGTTCTGTACATTAATATGCATCGGCTGAGCAGTATTCTTACATGGTACATAAATATCTACACATAATTTGTAATTTATATTTTTTTCTTACATTATTTTTATGGTTCATTCACATTGTTCAAATATTTGATAAATTAGACGTGACCACATTAAAAAATCGATATTACACTAGCGTTTGGACAAATACCTTTATAATGAAAAAACTTCAAAATAGAAAAGACGAAAGAAAGGTCATATTATTGTCATAGAAGATCAAAAAACCATTTGCTTGGAAAAAGTATCAAATAGCAGAAAATATTAACCCTGCAGCTCTTAAACCCAGATTACCTTTTGTCTACGAATATGTCCAAGTTGATGGTTCTAGTAAAAGCTAAATGTTATTGGTATGAAAAAGTAGCTGGTATTAATAAAACTCTAAAAATACAGGGTGGATACATGTGTGCTTTTGTGTTTATAAGTTTGGAATACTTTTTCTAATTTCCGGTTAAGTGTCAAGAGTGTTAAGTTGTTATTTTATCGCACGTTTATTTAGCCATAGAAACTGTTAAGGGGGCAAAGTCTCTTAATGATTGTTATTTTAGGTAGTCACTTCTATACAAACACAAATGCAAATATGTATGTTTATTTAAAAGGTTGGTGCGAGTATGTGTCATCAATTACATATTTGTAACCTTCAATATACAAACATGTTCGTAAAAACATACATGTTTTCATAGAATTTTTTTTTATTTTAACTTAACTTTTATGAAATGCATTACGTTGTCATAGTTGCAATAAGAAAACCTTGCATTTCCTATTTTGCTTTGTTCCACTTTCTTTAGTTTTGTTCACTTTTCAATTACTTGCCTACAGCTATTTACTTTCATTCTTTTTTTAATATGAAAATTCTTACTATCAACCATCATATACTCATGTCAATAAGTATGAAGAGGTTTTTTTAAATGCTGCTATTATTAAATATTTTGCATATTTATAACAGTAATCACTCATCTTATAATGTAAAATTACTCAAAAATTATTGATTAATTAGTTAAAAAAATTGTCATGTTTTTGTATAGCTTACCACCGCTGCAACTTTTATTTTTAATATAAATAACATTATACCTTTTTTTAAAAAAATATATTACAAATAATATGTTAGTATAATGTGAAGCCTAAGTACGTGCTTTAAAATTTTCATTTTACTTGTTTACTTCTTATTCATCTTTCCATCATCTTCAGCCTCTGAACATCAAGTAACCATTCCATTATAGTGTGTGTATGTGTGAGTGCCTTGAATTCGCAGGAAACTGCCAAATCATTCATAAAAACAAGAATGAGAACAAAAACATTTTTTTCTGTTTTATTATTTTTCGAAAATAGTTTCAAGGATAATGCAAAACAACAAAATGCATTATAAAGCTTTACTATGGCAGTGATTTTTTTAAATGTGTATATGTATGTATTTCTATTTGGCCAAATGCAAAAATATATTTGTATATTAAAGTTTTTTAGAAAAAGTTCGAAAAATATGTAGGAATATAATTTAAATAAAAATAACAAAAATAACACCATTTCTAATTGCATTTAAGAAGTAGTGAATTAAATTTCAATTTTTTTTTAGATGTTTCCAAATTTATTTCCAATCGAAATTACAACTTTACAAGAAGACGAAGTTCTTTACGTAGACACTTGCAGTGTTGGCCTTATTTCACGATCATACATTTTTAACCACATGGTAAACCGATTAGACGACTCACCAAAGACGTTTTTTGGTCCATGTTGGTACTATCACTTCCCATTTATCCAACATAGAGAAAAATATGTGACAAATTCTATGTATACCGGTTGATATATGAGTAATAATCCGTATAAAATACATAATCCGTATAATATAACTTCAACTCATTTTGAACACTTAGTCAGTTTACAGTCACTCTTCTGTGAGGTATCTGTTATCTCGGCAACTTTACTGTGCATCAGTCTTTTAACCGACATTCTCTTCTCGTGAATTTAAATGCACCCCAAAGGGACCTTTCAAATTACAATACAAAGTCCGAAATTGTACCCTGTAGGCTACCGGTTCTCCAAGATAATGTGGTTCTCTGGTTTGGCACCGTGTGAAATCATTCTAAGGAAGGACCCACTTTCCCCGGGAATTCAATATAGCCAAAGTAAGGTAACATACCCTGAAACTTTGAAATTTTAGAAATAACTGTGAAGAATAGATCTTCGTAGGTATTGTATAATAACAAATTTACTGAACTTTTTTCCTTTTATATTTTTTAATTGAAACGATGAATAACTTGGTTACAAAAGTTATAAAAAAATAAAAACAATTTCAAAGACCTTTTCAGTTCGATATCAGAAAATATTCTATCTCACACTTTTTCCCCCTCTTTACGATTTCAGTCATGGCCTGAAAAAAGGAAACATGTACTTAGTTATGCATTAAACATGTTTTCTCTTTTAATTTATATGCAACACAGAATAAAACAAAATAAGCTTGCATAATTTTCACACTTTTTTTTTTTTTTGGTTTATTGCAAATTTTGTGCAGGCGGCACACACAACACAACAAAACAACAAACACTTCAAAAATAATTAACATGCGAATGATAAATATGTAGAAAAATATAAAATAAAATTTAATTTTCATATCATTCACATATTTTTCCCAAAAAAAAAATCATACTCACATGTGTTTCAAAGTTTTAGGTTTTAACATAGAGTTGTTGTAGAAAATAATAAACTAAACTCAACTACAATAAAAATAAAATATAGGTAATATTTTTATTTTATTTTTTTTTTTTTATTTCATTAAGTCATGCATATAAATGTTTTTGTTAAACTGATTTTATTATATTTTGAACATTAAATAAATCTCTGAAATAATGAATAAATAAATCATGCAGAAACAAATGCATGCATGTCTTTTGATGTTAAATTGACAAATGGAAAAATATTAACTGAAAATCTACACATAAATATGGAAAAATTCGATGAAATACTAAAATACATTGGGAAATATTTAAGTTTTTTTAAATAAAATGTATGAAAAAAATTAAAGAATTTATCTGCTATAAACTTAAGCTTAAGTAGTAATTTAATAATTTCTGCTAACTATTATATCCAAGTGGAATTTCAAATAATAAAACTTTGTAAATAATTGGCAAGAAAAACTCAATGTCAAATCCATAAATATTTATAGACCAGTTTGCAAATGTATTTCTGTGTATTAATATGTAACTAGTACAATAATATTACAATCAGTAAATTATACTCATAATCAATTATAGCAGCACTTAGTTCATAAAAACTTATTGTTTTATATAAATTATAAGTAAAATTACAATAATTTGAAAACAATTTCCTTTAACTGTATTTTATTGGCAAAATGGCTTGCAGTTGATTTCACTAAATAATTTCATCTTCGTGAGAAAGGTGTATATAAGTTTCACATTCGATTTGTAATTTCTGTTATATAATTTTTCGATCTTATATATATTCCAAGTACTTTTGTAATGTCTGTCTGTCCTTGAGTTTTCAAAAGACCCCAAATATCTGTAAGTTTGGATTTTTCTATAATTCAAATAAAATCAACAAAATCGATCAATAAACAAAGAAAAAATGAGTAAAAATTCAAGACAACATCTGAAAATTTTATTTTTGAATTTTGATAACTATGCTAATCGGGATATTTTTTGTTACTCTGGGAATCATGAAAATTAACATGTTCAGACTGGCGTAAATGATGACTTATAGAAGGGGACAATTTCGTTGTTCAAGAAGTACTTTTTTAATTGTCTACGAGTAAATAATAACATATAAGAAGTGATTTTTTTTTTTGTACTTTTTCGTTCATTAACCTGTACTATTATTTAATTTGAAACCCGGATGCATGTAGAGCCCGAAGTTAATGATAATCTATAAAAGGGAATTTTTTGGTACTTTTGACATTTTAATAAAATTAAGTATGTCGGGTACGGATTTTGTAAGAATCCATATAGGGGAACTTTTTCGTTCTTCTTAAGGTACTTTTTGAATTTTCTATAATATAGAACAGAAAAAATGTACTTTTTTTATTCTTCAAAAAGTACTATTTAATTTTTTATAATAAGTGCAAAAAAACTGTAGGAAATGATGTAGGGTGTTAAACTTCTTTTGAAAGTCCGTAAATATATATGAACCGCAGGGAGTTTTTTTGCGTTTTAAAGTTCTTTCACTACAACGCATAGTGGGAAAATTAAACAAAAGGGGAAATAAATCTTTCTTTTCTAATTTTTACATGATCATAGATAAAGGGCAAAACTACAAGACTTTTCGAATAATTTTAGTTTTTCACTTCAACACTGAATAAACAACCCACGCACATCATAGACATTTCAAAAGTTATTGTTTCGTTGATGTAGGTTTCTACGCATAATTTACTTTGATTGTTAGTTGAAAAAAATCTTAGCCTCTTTAAAGGGGAATATACAAATCGTAGTAAAAATATGTAGTAGGCATAAATATAAATAAATGAATGAATGAATGTGTTTGACAATGGCTGTTTGAGGTTATTTTATTATACTACTTTCATGAAAATATATATTATATATTATATATATATTATATATATATATTATATATATATTATATATATATATATATATATTATATATATATATATATATATATATATATATATTATATTAATATTATATATATATATATATATATATATATATATATTATATAATATATATATATATATATTATATATATATATATATATATATATATATATATATATATATATATATATATATATATAATGACAGTGATTATCATGGTTTTCGGTATTCATTTTTCTTGCATTCACGCTTTCTACGACTTTCAATCTTAATATAATGAATGATTAGTTTTGTGATGAAAAAAAAACATATTTAGATTCTCTTCTTTTGTATTTATATGCATATATATAATAATGAATGATAATTTAAAAAAAATATCATTATTATTTAAAAATTTTGAATGTTATATTATCTTTTCATATGCCTTTTTCCCATTAAAGGTTTTATGGCGTTAGATTCAATTGTATTTCCCATAAATCATTTATTTGCCTTTTTTATGGTTTTATAAAAACGTCTTTATTTTTAATCAAAAAGTTTAAATTATTTATTTGTTAATATTAAAATTTAAATTTATTTTGTAGTTTACCTTGTAGTTGTATAGGTGGAAAAGGATATACAAGGTCTTAAGTGTAATAAATTTCCGCTTCCTTTTATGCGTTACAAATTTTATTCCATTTTGTTTAGAGTTTTGTTTATATGTATGTTTGTAAGTGTAGGTGGCTGTGTGTTCATTTATTTACCAGTTGTTGAAATAACATTAAAACTTTTTTAACAAGAAAAAAAAACTACGTACCACACCTTTGTATTTTTCTATATTGTTACGACAATACATATCTACTGGTTTATTTAAAACTGTCATTGTCTCCCTGTTTGAGGAGGTAAGCTTGTACATGTAGTTTTAACATTAGTTTACCTTAAATTTAATACTTTTATCTATTGAAATGTAAATGCCTTTAGTACTGGATAAATTTGTTTTTATTAGTGTTTATTTCATTCTTTGTTCATTTGTCCTTTACTTCGAGTTTCAGTGTTATCACAATGATATCACAATGAATGTGTTTGTGTAAACGTTATAAAGTTTAATAAGTCCCTAATGGAATGACTTTTTTATAGATTTGTGTAATTGAAAGAATGCATTCGTTTGAAAACTAAATAACATCGATTATGTATTATCTGCATGTTTTTGAGTTTATGATATCCAGTAAGCTAAATTTAACTTGATTTCCATAACATAGTTTCCAAGTTATATATAGTTTTTAATTTCTGAAATATAATTCTCCGACCCTTTAAAACCATATTCCAAGTCCTTATAGATAGTGAATTAAATTAGTTAAAATCATTTTTCTGAATAACCCAGATATCTTCTGCACTTTTATTTTCAACAACTCTATCAGAAGTCTCCAACTTTAAATCTTCAAATATCGGTCAACAAACAAAAATCCAAGATAACCTCTGAAAATTTTACATTCCTCAATAGGTACTTTTTAAATTGTCTATAACATTGAATTTAGAAAAATAAAATTAAGCATGTAGGGTCCGGAGTATATTACAACCTAAATAAAGTGAACACAAGAAATCTTTTAAGAGAGCTCTTTACCCGGCTCTGTTTTAAATCATGGAAAAGTATTGTAAATATTCTATCAAGTGCCAGAAGAACCTACAAATTCTTAAAGATTTATTATTGATATTTAATAATTATTTCGAATGTTCAATTTTCTACATATTGGAAATAATCTGTTCATTTTTAACAAATATTTGAAACTTCATTGAATATTATTTGTTAGATTATATTAGAAAAATTTTATATAAATAGAATTATAGAAATTTTAAAGCCTTTGTACATGCAAAATATTAAAGATTTTAAAATTCTTAGAAAAAGGAACCAAACATATAAACGAGCTATAATGGCATAATAAGCCACACAAGCGAAAAATATATAACAACAACAAGAAAAGGGATCAACAACATTTGAAAATATAAAAATCGAAACAAAAGCAAAAGCTCAAGAAATTCGCACAATTGATTTAAAAATCAACACCACACAAAATATATAATTTCAAAACGCACAGCGTATACAGTTTCCCTAATAATAAGAAAGAAAAAAAACTGAAACACACAATTTCATAAAAATTCACAAAATCTTAAACAAAATACTTTAAACTCATAAACACACATTTACTTCAAAATAGTATTAACTCCATAAATATAATTGAGAGACAATAAGTTTTATAACATCATCAACATTATCAACATTTTGTTAAATTTTTTACTTAGGACATTTTAAAAGTAAATAAGCCTTGCAGATATAAAGAATAATAATAAACGTTTTTATTGCAACAATAATAAACACACAACAATAACAGCAGCAACAACACACACACACAAAAAGAACAAACGTTTTAAACAGATTCTACTTATACCTCAGATAAATATTTGAAAAAATAAACAACAAAAAGAAAAATAAAAATAATCTTTGAAGAAAGCATAAGAACATTTTTAAAGAAAGACTATTGTTCAAAGTAAACCGACATAAAAATGTTAAAAATTAAACCTTTAAAATGTCTAATGTCGTTACAAAGAATTGTTTGTACAAAGCTTTGCATTAAATGGCTTTGTTAAACTAAAGAAATTAATATTTTTAAATACTTTATTAAGCGAAAAAAGGGATTTTAAAAAATAAAACGCAAAAAACTAAATTGCTTGCTTAAGGATAACGTTATATTAACTAAGTGACACTTGAAACATTCCTATCGAATTTCCTGTTTTCCTCTTTAATTCCTAAGAAATCTTTTTATTAAAAAAACATTTACAATTCCTACTAAAATATATTTTCCTATTCTGCATGTAAACTTTTTCTAACACTTTTACTTCCTTTTCATTACGCTTAAGTAATAATTACCATTTCCTTTAAATCATTCCCCTTTTCTGAAACTTTACTTTGCTCCCGCTTCTTTCTGTGTGCCCTTTTTATTCTTACTTCCTCCATCCTTTCCCTTTTACTGTACAAGTAAAACACTATGGTTGAGATACAAAAACCTAATTCAGCTTTAAAACGTCCATCATTGAAACGTGAAACGGTTGTTGTCAATAATAGTGCACCCATGAAGAAGGTTACGCTGGTGCCAAAAGAGGAGGTAAGTGTATGTTTTCCATTTTGCAAAAAAAAAAAAACAAATATTTATTTATTTCTTGTTTATTTGGCTTCAAGTTTATTGAGAATAATGTTCATCCTTTGGTGTCGTAGTCAGGAGTTTATCAGGAAATTGTATTATGGCATAATAAATATGGAAATAATATTTGTTGTCGTTTTGCCAAATTGAATGTGTTCTCTATCTCTATTAGTTTTTTATTGATTAGTTTTCTTTTTCTGTAATGAAGATAATGGGAAAACAAGGATATTATTCATTTTGACTATAAAATAGTAGATTAAAAATCCATTTATATAGATTTTTTTCTTAAAATGCATACACAATGCAATATTTTAGATTATTAAGGACTTCTTATTATGAACAGAATTTATTTTTACGAACAAAAATTTCTCTAATAAATCGTTTTATAGTTCACATTGTTCCCATATCAGGTTCACTTAAAAAATTCTTCGTTCGGTCATAAGAACATACTTTTCAATGAGTACTACATACCGTCTGCATTACTTTCAAATACTCATATAATGACATATATCATTTAAGTGCATATTACTTGTTAGTGGGCTAGGAACTGATTTTTTAATCACACTGAAAGAAAACAGGTTTTCTGTGTAAAAATCAATCAAGATAATATACTGGGTAAGACTTTTTTGTGCGTAAAACAAAATAACTTATAAACTTTTTATTCGCAACACATATTGAAGTAACAATTTGTAAGCGAGCATATTAAACACAATGGCATCTCCATTTTAAAAAAAGATTTTGATCTTTGGCATTTTTAACCCATTACGTTTCAACGTTTTTACTGGATATTTTTCCATTAACTTTTAATTACTAGAGCCGGAGGTGGTTTCATTAAAAAATGGAAAACATGGCATTAATTCTTATTTGGATCAGAATGTAATTCGATAAAATTGCCAAAAACTTATAAAAATTTTATATTTTTTTAATTAGGCGTATACGTAATATTTATAATATCAATAAATGATTAACACGTATACGCATAGGCGTTGTGTCACAATGCAAAACTGTATACCTTTTTTTAGGCTCAACTTTCAAAAGTGTTTTAAAATATTCTAAAAGCTGGTATAATAATATGAGTTTTTTTTTAACTTTTATATTATTTTTTTATTTTCCCTTCAATTTTCTCAGTATCAAATAAATTTTCTTGACAATAACTTTTTTCCAGTGATTTAGTAAATATCTTTTGTTTTTTTGCCATAAACAAAGATTTCTTTAACATTAATATACGTTATCTTATTTTTATTTGTGCTTTTTTTCCTATATCTAGTTCATAGAAAATACACTTTTTCACATTATTTTGGCATTTCTTTGTGTAATCTTGAGTAATTAGTATTAATCAACAATGCAAAAAGGGGCGCTGGTCTGCATTGTCTATTCGCCCAGTTTACTTGTTTAACCAAGTAAACTGTCCTAAATGTCCTAAATGTTTAAATAATTTTTTCGTGCAAGTTCTTTTTACTGGTCAAGGCTTTAGGCAACGCCTTTAGTTTTTTGTACTTTTAATTTAGCTGTTGTTTTTGTTTCTTTTGTCAAGTGCCCAGTTAGTCGTTTGTTATTTTAGTTGAAAATTCTAACAAATATTTATTTAATTACGGGTCATTTTCAAAATGTTATTTAAAGTTTGCAATAATATAAAAAGAAAAAGTTTTAAAAGAAATTCAGTCTCATAGTTAGAGTTGGTTAAAAAAGAACTTTAAGTTAAGATTATTAAAAACTGTGAACCTGTCAATAACACTAACTTAAAGTAAAAAAAATTGGGGGGCCACAAAAACCTATTAGATCTACCTTAGTTCCCTAACTACTTTTCTCTTTTTTATTAAGTTTATTTTCATGTCAATTTTTATCCATTTTAATAGAGTGAGATTATTTACCAACAAAACTCAAACAAACAAACTGATGAAAATATTAGGAAAAAAACTGCAAACTTTGTATTGAAAATTGACCCGCATTCATTATTTACTTTGATACTTGTATGTCTATTTATTTATCTATGTGTGTGTGTGTTTGATTGTTTGTCAATATTTTAATGTTTGATTAGATGTGGGCTTTAGATTAAAAAAATAAAAATAGCAAAGATAGTCAATAAAAAACGTGGTATGTATGAAGGGGCCGTTTATTTAGGCAAATATCTCTGGGGAAAATAAACAATTTTTTATATTTTTGTTTTGAACAACATGACGTATGAATGATAAAAAAATAGACTTCACTAATAAACTAAAAATTCTTTAAAACACAATGTGAGTAATCGAATTTTCGTTTCATTTTGGCACTGCTGCTGCTGTCTTTAGTTTATTTTATTAACTAACACAAATATGTATTTAAGGACTGCACAAATACATATGTATGTGTGTATGTTACTAGAAAATACGATAGCAGACCTAAAATTCTTCATTTATTGTATGCCTAAAAATAAGCAACGTCTCCACATTCTCTATTATAATACAGTTAATTTCGTTTAAGGATGAATATTAGACTTCATCTTCTTTCAAATCATCCTCGTAACATATACGGTAGACCATCATAAATATTATTGAATTAATATAAAGAATATACAATTTCAGATAAATAAATCCAATGAAAAAAAACACAACATCCAAAATGTTACTAAACAAATAAACTGCAAACGTTGTTTTTTTTCTTTTACTCTTCGAAGGGATTATAATTTATTTAAGGACATTTTCTAGTTCACACACATGTATAATAAAATTGTTTGCATATCTACACATACAAAAAAACGTGAAATTATACGAAAAAAAATTCAACACCCAGCTAAGGAAATAATGATATTATTTTCTCTCTCTCTCTCTTTTTATTTTTACCAATGTAACACCAAACATTTCTATACCCAAATCAATTATTTGCCTTTGGGCAAAAAACAATAAATTTTATTTAAACAGCGGCACAAAGTAAATGTAACAGTAATAAAAAAAAAATCTGTAAAAAATTACAATACAACACAATATATTAACAAACAAAAAAATTAAAAAGTCAAAAATTTATTCAAAAAAAGTAACATTTTGAAACCCTCTAGCAAAACTAACCGTATGTCACGGAGCCCACGTTATTTAATGCCCTGTTTTTATAGAAAATAAACAATAGAAGACAGAATTTTAAAACCTCTTAAGTTATCTTTAAATGTTTAAAAAACACTAATTACTGTTATATTTGTTTTGCTAACACTTATTTTAGATTTAAAAATATTAATTATAATGAATAACAAATCCACCTGAAACATTTCCAACTAATCTTTTAGAATTATAAAGCTAATGGTAATAAAACCTATTTCAGGAACTGTCTAAAAACATAGTATACATAATTTTAATATTATGAAGAAAATAATAATTTCTTGGAAAATGTTCAATAAGGAATGAATGACAAATTTTTAGTAAATTTTTTTTAATGTCCTCACTTTCGTTAGAGAGAGTTACATATCCACAACATAATTTTTCGATCTTATGAAGTAAATACTTAATTACTTACTTACTTACTTACTTACTTACTTACTTACTTACTTACTTACTTACTTACTTACTTACTTACTTACTTACTTACTTACTTACTTACTTACTTACTTACTTACTTACTTACTTACTTACTTACTTACTTACTTACTTACTTACTTACTTACTTACTTACTTACTTACTTACTTACTTACTTACTTACTTACTTACTTACTTACTTACTTACTTACTTACTTACTTACTTACTTACTTACTTACTTACTTACTTACTTACTTACTTACTTACTTACTTACTTACTTACTTACTTACTTACTTACTTACTTACTTACTTACTTACTTACTTACTTACTTACTTACTTACTTACTTAATTACTTACTTACTTAATTACTTACTTACTTAATTACTTACTTACTTACTTACTTACTTACTTACTTACTTACTTACTTACTTACTTACTTACTTACTTACTTACTTACTTACTTACTTACTTACTTACTTACTTACTTACTTACTTACTTACTTACTTACTTAATTAATTAATTACTCTTTATTTTTGGTAGGGAAGAACAAAAATGTTTATTTTTAATAGTACTATAAAAGTTGCCTTCGCCTACACTTTTCAAAGGACTCCTGTTCAAAGCTATTTTATTCAAATAATAACAACGAAAAAATTTTTACAAAAAAAACCTTAAAAACTTTAAAAATCTGTCAAAAGTTTTTGTCAGTTGCTTTGTTTTATTAACAAAACAACTAACAAATTGCAGAAAGAAACATGAAAATATTTTAAATTACTCGACTCAAAACTTTTTTCCCAGAACTTGGCTGAAGTTAGTGACTAAAGAAACGAACGGATGGACATATTTTTCAATGTGTTTTTTTAACATTAAGATTTTATTTACGGCAAAAATTATGTCCTTTCGCGCATAAAGTACTTTTATGATTTTTTGTTAATACATTTCTTACATTTTATTTATTCATTCCCTTTTCCAATTTTTTTGACAATATTTTATGACACTCAACAGAGTTTAAAACAGCAAAATGGCCTGTTAAAACTGTGTTTTTGTTTTTAAAGACAAATCGTTACAACAACAACTCTTAAGGAGGATATTGTTGTTTGTGTGTGTTTACTGGTTTTGGTGTCAGTGTAGTAGTCTATTTTGTATGTCCTGTTGTAAATTATTTAAACGTTATTGAGCCATAATTTTATTTAGAGCAAAGCCGCCGGAGTTGGAATTGTTGTTGTTACTTTGTTGTTTTTATTTTTATTATAAGTTGTGTGCAGTTGTTGTTGCTGTTGTGGTAAGGTCATTAAATTGTAGTTGTTTGAACAATTATGAAACATTAAAAATGTGTGTAATACTATAATACTATTCACAGACAAGTAAATTAAACTGTAATAAAAAAGACAAATTTTATGGGTATATCATGGAATGTTTGTCTTCATAAATCAGTATCTGACTTTAATATCTATGCTTATAATCTGCGAAAGAAAAGTCTGACAAATTTTAGTACTAATTATTTTTCGTTTAACCCTTTAAATTTATTAATTAGTCTTAAAACCCCCTATTTAATAGCTGTCAATAAATTTTAAATAGTTGAACAAAATTGTTAATTTAGAAACCTTGAAACTTGTATTTTAACTTTTTCACTCAAGTGTCTTGCTTTGCGTGTCTCTTACTCAACTCAATTAAAACAATGAAAATTTACAACACACGCCCACTGTACAGAGGATTTTTGAATGTTATTGTATATATGCATTTAATAACTTAAATGCCTCTTAGATATACATACAAACCTACATAGTTTTGGCCATAAAAGTTCATGTTTAGTTATTGCAATTTGTTTAAAACTGTGACCATTTCAAAGCAACCTGCATTTAAAACAATAAATATTTCTTAAACAAAACTAAGAATTACAAATATTTGTTGTAGAAAACTACAAACAAAATGACAAGGAGTAAAGTATGTTTTTTTGTAAATGTTAAAACAATAACAACTATAAATAAATAAATAAACAATCAAGATTTAGACAACCACAATATTCTTACATCCATCTTTTAAAACGATTTTTGCCAGATCTTTAAAATGTTTACCAAATTCTCTTTTGGGTCTTATAGTCTCTAATTTTCGAAAAGGAATAGAGATGGTTTGTCAGGACTATTATTTGATCTCAAACATTAAAAGGACATTCAAAACAACTTAAGAGAGGCATCAATTGCACTTTTTCTAAGTTAGAATGACTCTTCTGATGACACAATGAAATTTCTTCTTCTTTTTCTTACGATTCTATTTTTATAAATAAATACTTAGAATAACTAACACAATAGTATTTTATGTTACTTTACACTCTAACTTATAAGTAGTTAGTGAGGTAAGTACTTTTTTAATTAAAACAACCAAAAACAGTCTTCAAAAGCTGTTTTCTTGTCACTAACATTTTCTTTTATTTTTTTGATAGCAATTTTCCTGACATTGTTTTCTTTTATATGTCAGGCTAAAAGAAAATATTTTATAAAAATTTTGAACATCATATGTATATAAAAACAAATACATATTAAAATGTATTTGCCCAGCAGTTTTGTAAAATATTTTTTTTTTCAAAATTATAACTTAAATCTTTTTAATGCCGAAATGCAAACAATTACCACTTTATTGTTTGCAAGTAATCTAATAGGTGGCTAGTGGTATTTTTTTATCATTCTTTTCTTCTGAATGTAAACTAATTACCTATTAAATTCGAAGTTATCTTATTATGGATAAAAATCGAGTGATACAAAGTAATTTGTTAGATAATTGTTTAACCTGATAAGAAATTTTATAGCGAACAAGCACCACAAACTGCAGGGTGTATATGTTTCATTTGCTTATATATACAGAAGAAATTCAAGTATACAGACATACATACATATGCATGTGTATATCAAATGTTGATACAATTGTAAATAGTTTCGACATTTAAAAGCAAATTAATACAACAAGAAATAAAAACAAATAAAAGTGCAAAAGAATGGAAAATTTTATTAAAAAAAAATCCATGTTTACTCTTTTTTATTGAAAAACACTGTATAGCTACATATATATTTTTAATTAAAAAAATATAACAAATATAAACAAGGGAAACTTTAGAGTTTAAAAAAAACTTATTGTGGAAAAATTAAAGTTTTTTTAGCGTTTGAATTATAAAGCAATAAGTTTCTGTCTATTTCAAGAAAAGAGCGACATTTTTAAGCTGATAAATAATAGAATATTATCTAGAAGTGATTAATAGAAATATTGTCTGTTTTATAAATTTAAATAATTAATTATTTCCTTATTTATATTTCCACAAAATGTGATTAAAAGAGTTTTATTAATTATTTCACTTTTAGATTTAACAAAATTTAAAAGGTAATTAATTTTATTAAAAGGTAATTAATTTTATTATACTGCAACAATTTTTTGGCTTTTTAATACCATACACCACTGTTTGTGCTGATGTTTGTAACGCACAAATATATCTACCTCCTTATTCATAAACAGCACTTTATTTTAAAAAGGTTTATAAAACAAAATTGCCATACGAAATTTGATTTATCGTTCGTTTATAAAAAAAAATTGTTTATGAATATATACTAGACTGCAGACTAAGTCTAGCATATAATCTATTTCAGAATCTAGTTTACACTTCAAACTAATCGATGATCTAATTTTTAGTCAAGTACACAATATAGTATATGATCTAGTCCATAATATAGTCTATAGACTAGTCAACGATCGAGTCTATAGACTAATCAATGATCTAGTCTATTGACCAGGAATTGATCAAATCTATTGATTAGTCAACTATCTAGTTTTTTGACTATTCAATGATCTAGTCTATAGACTTGTTAACTAGTTTATAAATGATCTAGATTGATCTATGATCTAATATATATACTAGTCAATGATCTAGTTTATACACAAGTCGTAATCTAGTATATAGACTACTAGAAGATCTAATCTAAAGTATTTAATTTCGGAATTAAGGTTATATATACAAGTCTATTTGTGAATAATAAATCAATTTTAAAATATACTGATATATATGGTCGGTTATGCCCGACTTTATTTTCCTTGTTATGTTTTGGTTGAAAAACCAAAAAAAAAAAGAAAAAAGGGAAACAACCAGAACAAATTTGTTTAAAATGCTTATAATTAATTTAATAAAAATGTTTGCGGAGAATAGAAGAAATGATTTTTAAAATTGTATGATAAAAAAAAACAGAAAAAGAAACAATAGTATTTAATTTTACCCAATAAACATTTTAAGAAAGATAATTTTTCAGATAATTTTTCAAAAAATTTATTACTTATTAGTACTTGCCTGCTATACCATCTCTAAAGTACATTCCTTCAAAGTTAAAATAATTACTTAAATTTCTATTGAGCAACTAAATTGCAGAATTTAAACCCCTTACTAGGAGACCTAATATTATATGAAAATTTTCAAAACTTTTTATATTTCTTTTTTTAGACTTAAAGCGAAAAGCCTGTGAAGCTGGCTTTTCCCACAAATATGTATACCAATTATGTAAACACAAAAATATACTTAAATCATACGACTTTTACTCTCTTTTTTGTTACACGGATGGAATACGTAAAGTGTGATAGTGTGAAGTGCCCTCTACTTTATTGAGCTCCTCATTCATAAAGACATGTTATAGAAATAAAAACAAGGCTAATAACATTTATATTAACTATTTATCAATCTGGTCAATGTTTTAAAATTAAAACCAATACATTTTATGGAAACAAGTTTTGTAAATTTAACTTTAGAAAATAATGTTTATGTGGTTTAGCAGACATACAAAGTAGATAATGATTAAATTGAGCTTAAAAATTAAATTATATACAAAACCACACGTACACAGTTTGACTTACATACATACATATATATAGGGAAACCCAGCAAGCCTTTTAAAGTTATTTTCATATGAAATCAAAGAGAGATTTTTTTTTAATCTGTTAATATCAAGATATGAGTGAAAATCTGAAACTCAGAAAATGTTAATAGAAACAAAACGAAACAAGAACGTTAAAGCTGTGTGTTGGTATTATTTGTCAAAATCGAGCATTGAAAATTGTGTATAAAATATTAGACAGGGATAAGAAAAATTAAAAAAAATAGTTTTACAATTTAAAAATAATATGTACATTTTTATGGGGTGTTATTTGTAACTTTGGTACCAAAGACTATTTTTGGTACTTTTCCTTTACTTTATACTATAAAACCTAGAAATACTAAATGAAGTATGTAGACCACTAAGAACCCATAAAGAGGGAAATTTTTCGGTACTTTTTCATTCTTGAAAAAGTATTTTTTATATTCTCTACAATATTGAATCGAGAGACGTAAAGTTACACATTAAAAATCCTGGATAAGTAATAATCTTTAGAAAGAAATTTTTGAAACCTTTTGATTCTTTCACTTTGTGGAATTTATGCAATATTTTACCTAGAAACCTAAAATCAGACCTTGATTATGACGTTCTTCATATTAAAGCTGTGACCTAATTGATTTAAAAACTATAAAAGCTTTCTGATACTTTTTGTTTTTGTATTAAAATACTTATTAAGTTTACACATTATAGTACAGGATATATAAGATTCGACACCGACAAATATAGAACTCTTACTTGTTTTTCTTTGCTTCAGTTCTAATGATTTACAATTTGATATCAAATGTTTGCTGGTTAAGTACATATCTATATAGCAAGATGTAAATGTATATATAATTAAACGCGAATCCTTTTTTAAAATAATGTACATTTAATGCACATATGTATATGTGTATGTAAGTACATATGCATATGTACATATACACACAAGAAACCACATAAAAGAGATAAATCGTTAAATACACTTACTTACACGCACACAAACTTGAAAAACTTTTAAAACATAATAATAAAATTTGATTTTATTACTTTACAGTTATTTTTGGATGTAAGGTTCATGTATTCGTTTAAATTTCGGTAAATGTGTGTGTGTGTGTTTTTATTAAAGAACGTGCGTATCGAAGAGTGTAAAATATTTAAAATACTCCACAGTTGTTTGTTTAAGTATAAATGACCTTTAGTGTTTTGGTTTTAACGTTTATTTTCTCATTTATTCTCTTTATTTTATTTCTCGTCGTATGTTGAACATTTTTAAATGCCAGACAATTAAGTTGGGGTTTTTTTTTTATTATTACGCATATGTTTAAGTTAAATAACTGAACCAAGTTATAAACTGTGATTTAATTTTATTTATTAAGTCTAAAAAATTGCTACGAATAAATTTTTTAAAAATGCAAAACATATATTACACATTTTGAATAGTGTTGAAAAAACATTATACTTGAAGTTTTTATGTGTATTTTTATACTTAAAACACAAATAATTTATTCCATTTCCTGTGATTTTACTGAAAATTTTTTCTTTACATTTCATTGCTATGTAATGATGTACAGCAATGATAAACTATATAATTATTTATCTGTTTTTTAAAAAACGAAACGAATTAACTCTTTTACGTCAAACCGTGATTTGACAAATCTAAAGTTTTTTCCTTAAAATAAATCACAACTTTACTTATAAAGAGACAAAAAACAAAAATGAATAATAGATCTTTGTCATTTTACTGAAGTGACGCCCTTGAAAATGTAATGATGTGTGCAGATGATAGACAGAAAAAAGAATTCAATTTGTATTTGAAATCTCATGATTTGATAAAATGTTATTAGTCATTAAGTAAACATTATTAAGCTTAAATATAAAATAAACATACAATTTTATTAAAAAAAAGATCTTAAAGGTTTCTAAAATTCGTAAGGAGATCTATAAATATTTTCTTTAGAGAAGATGTTTGATAATTGATCGCATTTTGTATAAATATCGGCTTGAAAAATTTGATTTTGTAATTTTGGAAAAATGCGTTTTTTTGAAAATAAAAAAATTTTTTTTAGAAAATTTTCAAAACAAACATTTTAAAAATACTTTTTTTAATTTTGTAAAAAATTTAATTTTTTAGAACTTTATACAAAAATCATTTTTATTAAAATTTTTTTAAAGAAATGTTTTTTATACAATATTCAAAACATCACAATAACTCTATTTTTTGTTAGACATTTTTCGAAAAGTTTCTTCTTTTCTTTAATATTTTCGAAAATTCCTTCTTTTTTTAAACATTTTTCCAAAAATTCAAAACATTCCAATAATTTTACTTTTTTAAATTTTTTTGAAAAAATTAATTCTTTTCCCGTATATTTTCAAAAAATTCTTTTTTAAAGATGTTCAAAAATTATTTAATTTAGGTTTTTTAAAGCTATTTTCCACAGCCATGTGTTTATAAAATTGTTAACGATTTCTTTTATTCTATTTGAGTGATCATTGATCAAGTTTTCTAATGTAAAAAATTATTAAGAAATTAATTGAATTTTTTACATTTTGTACTAAAACTAAACAAGATATTGCTAAATTTGTTTTATTTTTTTTTAACTTTTTTTTTATAAAAAATTACATTTTTGCTGAGAAAAATAATGTTTCATATCATTCTTGTCGTCTTACAGAACGTATGATTTATATATTATAATTTCTCAAATTAATATGACGTATACGTATTCCACACAATTGAAACAAAATGTTATGATTATTACATTGTAATCTCAATCTCTCCCATTTTTTGCAAACAGTTATTTATATTTAAATATAAATATATGTCTACAAAGCATGTCCTCCAATTACGTTTACAAAACTAGAAATATAGAAATACAAAACTTCCAACAAAAAAATTCACACATAAAAATTCCTAGTACTCATATCTATTTATTTGTTATCTTTCGTAAGAAATCTTTCAACAATATAAATTGACACCTTTCAAAAACGTTTTCTAACAAGCAGACACTTGATGCAAAGTGATGATAAACACCATCAAAATATACAACGACAAACAAAGCTGTCTATAGTATGTTCTGCTGTTATAAAAGTATTTTTTGTTTTCTTCTTTTATTTTCTAAATTATTCGATTGCGTGTGACTTATTTTTATTTCCTGTTACCCACAAACACGTTTACATGTACAAACACATTTAACTTACCAGCTCAACTTTAACAATAGATAGTTTATAAATGATAATAACAGGTGTAAGTGTCAGTAGATATGGATGTGTATGTTTGTGTTTATTGTAATAGAAAAACTGAGTTTTAACAGCAATAATACTCATATACAACAACAATTTATAATATGTCATTTCCTCTTGCCATTGCATAAGACATTTACCCTCTCTGAACACACACACAGAAACATATCTACAAAACAGGATATTATCATATTGACAGTTTCTTTATATTTATTGTTAATTTTTGCTCCTGGAATAGAAAATGTATAAACATTCCAGCATACTTTCATAAAATTTAACAATGTGTGTATATAACATTTGTTTTCTTACATTTTCCAATAATGACAGCTGTCATTATGTTGGAAATATACAAAAAAAAACGAACAAAAAGAAAATGATACAATATGTTAATGTTTTCTTTTTCTATTTACATTTTTATTCAAGAGGTGTAAGCATGAAAGTTTTACTGTGAATTATTATTCATGTAAAATTTTCATATTCTTTGTATAGATGTTCCTGTACACAAATACACAAACAATCACAGCAAATTGTAGTTTTGCATGTGTCAGCATATGCAAATTACTTTCTAACACAGTTTATTCCAATTTTATTTTTGTATAAATATAAGTCTGACAGGAAACTGGTAGTTTTATCGATATTACTTGAATTGATTGATTTTTATTTGATGCTTGTTTATTTCTTATTGGCTAAATTTGAAAAGGTTAAAGGAAAATTTAGTTATGTACAAATAATGGAAATTAAAAAAAATAAAAAATATATATGTTTTTTTAAAGGACATTTCAAAATGACATGATTAATTACTTTGTCAAAAATGTTAAAGTCTTTCCTTAAAAAATCTATTAATGGTAAGAAATATATTTCTTCAATAACTTCTTAGTATTCCCTCTGGACGTATGATTTATATGTATAAAATTTCTTAATAACACGTATACGTAACCAAAACAATTGAAACTTGATCTTATTAAGACTTCCCAATTTTTATTCACCATTTTCCGTTAAATCTTGTAAGAAAACCGTTAAGAACCGTAAGATTTAGGTTTTTGAAAAACTTACAAAAAACCTCAAAGAATGTATCAATAATATACTTTATACTAGACTATATACTAGACTAATCTATAGACTATTGACTATTAACTAAAATATAGACAATACTATATACTAAACTATTGACTCGACAATAGACTAGACTATAGACTAAACTATATACTAGACTATAGACTAGACTATAGACTAGACTATAGACTAGACTATAGACTAGACTATAGACTAGACTATAGACTAGACT
>NC_060951.1:65194924-65201372 GCF_022045245.1 Lucilia cuprina
AGTAAGTAAGTAAGTAAGTAAGTAAGTAAGTAAGTAAGTAAGTAAGTAAGTAAGTAAGTAAGTAAGTAAGTAAGTAAGTAAGTAAGTAAGTAAGTAAGTAATTAAGTATTTACTTCATAAGATCGAAAAATTATGTTGTGGATATGTAACTCTCTCTAACGAAAGTGAGGACATTAAAAAAAATTTACTAAAAATTTGTCATTCATTCCTTATTGAACATTTTCCAAGAAATTATTATTTTCTTCATAATATTAAAATTATGTATACTATGTTTTTAGACAGTTCCTGAAATAGGTTTTATTACCATTAGCTTTATAATTCTAAAAGATTAGTTGGAAATGTTTCAGGTGGATTTGTTATTCATTATAATTAATATTTTTAAATCTAAAATAAGTGTTAGCAAAACAAATATAACAGTAATTAGTGTTTTTTAAACATTTAAAGATAACTTAAGAGGTTTTAAAATTCTGTCTTCTATTGTTTATTTTCTATAAAAACAGGGCATTAAATAACGTGGGCTCCGTGACATACGGTTAGTTTTGCTAGAGGGTTTCAAAATGTTACTTTTTTTGAATAAATTTTTGACTTTTTAATTTTTTTGTTTGTTAATATATTGTGTTGTATTGTAATTTTTTACAGATTTTTTTTTTATTACTGTTACATTTACTTTGTGCCGCTGTTTAAATAAAATTTATTGTTTTTTGCCCAAAGGCAAATAATTGATTTGGGTATAGAAATGTTTGGTGTTACATTGGTAAAAATAAAAAGAGAGAGAGAGAGAAAATAATATCATTATTTCCTTAGCTGGGTGTTGAATTTTTTTTCGTATAATTTCACGTTTTTTTGTATGTGTAGATATGCAAACAATTTTATTATACATGTGTGTGAACTAGAAAATGTCCTTAAATAAATTATAATCCCTTCGAAGAGTAAAAGAAAAAAAACAACGTTTGCAGTTTATTTGTTTAGTAACATTTTGGATGTTGTGTTTTTTTTCATTGGATTTATTTATCTGAAATTGTATATTCTTTATATTAATTCAATAATATTTATGATGGTCTACCGTATATGTTACGAGGATGATTTGAAAGAAGATGAAGTCTAATATTCATCCTTAAACGAAATTAACTGTATTATAATAGAGAATGTGGAGACGTTGCTTATTTTTAGGCATACAATAAATGAAGAATTTTAGGTCTGCTATCGTATTTTCTAGTAACATACACACATACATATGTATTTGTGCAGTCCTTAAATACATATTTGTGTTAGTTAATAAAATAAACTAAAGACAGCAGCAGCAGTGCCAAAATGAAACGAAAATTCGATTACTCACATTGTGTTTTAAAGAATTTTTAGTTTATTAGTGAAGTCTATTTTTTTATCATTCATACGTCATGTTGTTCAAAACAAAAATATAAAAAATTGTTTATTTTCCCCAGAGATATTTGCCTAAATAAACGGCCCCTTCATACATACCACGTTTTTTATTGACTATCTTTGCTATTTTTATTTTTTTAATCTAAAGCCCACATCTAATCAAACATTAAAATATTGACAAACAATCAAACACACACACACATAGATAAATAAATAGACATACAAGTATCAAAGTAAATAATGAATGCGGGTCAATTTTCAATACAAAGTTTGCAGTTTTTTTCCTAATATTTTCATCAGTTTGTTTGTTTGAGTTTTGTTGGTAAATAATCTCACTCTATTAAAATGGATAAAAATTGACATGAAAATAAACTTAATAAAAAAGAGAAAAGTAGTTAGGGAACTAAGGTAGATCTAATAGGTTTTTGTGGCCCCCCAATTTTTTTTACTTTAAGTTAGTGTTATTGACAGGTTCACAGTTTTTAATAATCTTAACTTAAAGTTCTTTTTTAACCAACTCTAACTATGAGACTGAATTTCTTTTAAAACTTTTTCTTTTTATATTATTGCAAACTTTAAATAACATTTTGAAAATGACCCGTAATTAAATAAATATTTGTTAGAATTTTCAACTAAAATAACAAACGACTAACTGGGCACTTGACAAAAGAAACAAAAACAACAGCTAAATTAAAAGTACAAAAAACTAAAGGCGTTGCCTAAAGCCTTGACCAGTAAAAAGAACTTGCACGAAAAAATTATTTAAACATTTAGGACATTTAGGACAGTTTACTTGGTTAAACAAGTAAACTGGGCGAATAGACAATGCAGACCAGCGCCCCTTTTTGCATTGTTGATTAATACTAATTACTCAAGATTACACAAAGAAATGCCAAAATAATGTGAAAAAGTGTATTTTCTATGAACTAGATATAGGAAAAAAAGCACAAATAAAAATAAGATAACGTATATTAATGTTAAAGAAATCTTTGTTTATGGCAAAAAAACAAAAGATATTTACTAAATCACTGGAAAAAAGTTATTGTCAAGAAAATTTATTTGATACTGAGAAAATTGAAGGGAAAATAAAAAAATAATATAAAAGTTAAAAAAAAACTCATATTATTATACCAGCTTTTAGAATATTTTAAAACACTTTTGAAAGTTGAGCCTAAAAAAAGGTATACAGTTTTGCATTGTGACACAACGCCTATGCGTATACGTGTTAATCATTTATTGATATTATAAATATTACGTATACGCCTAATTAAAAAAATATAAAATTTTTATAAGTTTTTGGCAATTTTATCGAATTACATTCTGATCCAAATAAGAATTAATGCCATGTTTTCCATTTTTTAATGAAACCACCTCCGGCTCTAGTAATTAAAAGTTAATGGAAAAATATCCAGTAAAAACGTTGAAACGTAATGGGTTAAAAATGCCAAAGATCAAAATCTTTTTTTAAAATGGAGATGCCATTGTGTTTAATATGCTCGCTTACAAATTGTTACTTCAATATGTGTTGCGAATAAAAAGTTTATAAGTTATTTTGTTTTACGCACAAAAAAGTCTTACCCAGTATATTATCTTGATTGATTTTTACACAGAAAACCTGTTTTCTTTCAGTGTGATTAAAAAATCAGTTCCTAGCCCACTAACAAGTAATATGCACTTAAATGATATATGTCATTATATGAGTATTTGAAAGTAATGCAGACGGTATGTAGTACTCATTGAAAAGTATGTTCTTATGACCGAACGAAGAATTTTTTAAGTGAACCTGATATGGGAACAATGTGAACTATAAAACGATTTATTAGAGAAATTTTTGTTCGTAAAAATAAATTCTGTTCATAATAAGAAGTCCTTAATAATCTAAAATATTGCATTGTGTATGCATTTTAAGAAAAAAATCTATATAAATGGATTTTTAATCTACTATTTTATAGTCAAAATGAATAATATCCTTGTTTTCCCATTATCTTCATTACAGAAAAAGAAAACTAATCAATAAAAAACTAATAGAGATAGAGAACACATTCAATTTGGCAAAACGACAACAAATATTATTTCCATATTTATTATGCCATAATACAATTTCCTGATAAACTCCTGACTACGACACCAAAGGATGAACATTATTCTCAATAAACTTGAAGCCAAATAAACAAGAAATAAATAAATATTTGTTTTTTTTTTTTTGCAAAATGGAAAACATACACTTACCTCCTCTTTTGGCACCAGCGTAACCTTCTTCATGGGTGCACTATTATTGACAACAACCGTTTCACGTTTCAATGATGGACGTTTTAAAGCTGAATTAGGTTTTTGTATCTCAACCATAGTGTTTTACTTGTACAGTAAAAGGGAAAGGATGGAGGAAGTAAGAATAAAAAGGGCACACAGAAAGAAGCGGGAGCAAAGTAAAGTTTCAGAAAAGGGGAATGATTTAAAGGAAATGGTAATTATTACTTAAGCGTAATGAAAAGGAAGTAAAAGTGTTAGAAAAAGTTTACATGCAGAATAGGAAAATATATTTTAGTAGGAATTGTAAATGTTTTTTTAATAAAAAGATTTCTTAGGAATTAAAGAGGAAAACAGGAAATTCGATAGGAATGTTTCAAGTGTCACTTAGTTAATATAACGTTATCCTTAAGCAAGCAATTTAGTTTTTTGCGTTTTATTTTTTAAAATCCCTTTTTTCGCTTAATAAAGTATTTAAAAATATTAATTTCTTTAGTTTAACAAAGCCATTTAATGCAAAGCTTTGTACAAACAATTCTTTGTAACGACATTAGACATTTTAAAGGTTTAATTTTTAACATTTTTATGTCGGTTTACTTTGAACAATAGTCTTTCTTTAAAAATGTTCTTATGCTTTCTTCAAAGATTATTTTTATTTTTCTTTTTGTTGTTTATTTTTTCAAATATTTATCTGAGGTATAAGTAGAATCTGTTTAAAACGTTTGTTCTTTTTGTGTGTGTGTGTTGTTGCTGCTGTTATTGTTGTGTGTTTATTATTGTTGCAATAAAAACGTTTATTATTATTCTTTATATCTGCAAGGCTTATTTACTTTTAAAATGTCCTAAGTAAAAAATTTAACAAAATGTTGATAATGTTGATGATGTTATAAAACTTATTGTCTCTCAATTATATTTATGGAGTTAATACTATTTTGAAGTAAATGTGTGTTTATGAGTTTAAAGTATTTTGTTTAAGATTTTGTGAATTTTTATGAAATTGTGTGTTTCAGTTTTTTTTCTTTCTTATTATTAGGGAAACTGTATACGCTGTGCGTTTTGAAATTATATATTTTGTGTGGTGTTGATTTTTAAATCAATTGTGCGAATTTCTTGAGCTTTTGCTTTTGTTTCGATTTTTATATTTTCAAATGTTGTTGATCCCTTTTCTTGTTGTTGTTATATATTTTTCGCTTGTGTGGCTTATTATGCCATTATAGCTCGTTTATATGTTTGGTTCCTTTTTCTAAGAATTTTAAAATCTTTAATATTTTGCATGTACAAAGGCTTTAAAATTTCTATAATTCTATTTATATAAAATTTTTCTAATATAATCTAACAAATAATATTCAATGAAGTTTCAAATATTTGTTAAAAATGAACAGATTATTTCCAATATGTAGAAAATTGAACATTCGAAATAATTATTAAATATCAATAATAAATCTTTAAGAATTTGTAGGTTCTTCTGGCACTTGATAGAATATTTACAATACTTTTCCATGATTTAAAACAGAGCCGGGTAAAGAGCTCTCTTAAAAGATTTCTTGTGTTCACTTTATTTAGGTTGTAATATACTCCGGACCCTACATGCTTAATTTTATTTTTCTAAATTCAATGTTATAGACAATTTAAAAAGTACCTATTGAGGAATGTAAAATTTTCAGAGGTTATCTTGGATTTTTGTTTGTTGACCGATATTTGAAGATTTAAAGTTGGAGACTTCTGATAGAGTTGTTGAAAATAAAAGTGCAGAAGATATCTGGGTTATTCAGAAAAATGATTTTAACTAATTTAATTCACTATCTATAAGGACTTGGAATATGGTTTTAAAGGGTCGGAGAATTATATTTCAGAAATTAAAAACTATATATAACTTGGAAACTATGTTATGGAAATCAAGTTAAATTTAGCTTACTGGATATCATAAACTCAAAAACATGCAGATAATACATAATCGATGTTATTTAGTTTTCAAACGAATGCATTCTTTCAATTACACAAATCTATAAAAAAGTCATTCCATTAGGGACTTATTAAACTTTATAACGTTTACACAAACACATTCATTGTGATATCATTGTGATAACACTGAAACTCGAAGTAAAGGACAAATGAACAAAGAATGAAATAAACACTAATAAAAACAAATTTATCCAGTACTAAAGGCATTTACATTTCAATAGATAAAAGTATTAAATTTAAGGTAAACTAATGTTAAAACACTACATACATCCGCTTACCTCCTCAAACAGGGAGACAATGACAGTTTTAAATAAACCAGTAGATATGTATTGTCGTAACAATATAGAAAAATACAAAGGTGTGGTACGTAGTTTTTTTTTCTTGTTAAAAAAGTTTTAATGTTATTTCAACAACTGGTAAATAAATGAACACACAGCCACCTACACTTACAAACATACATATAAACAAAACTCTAAACAAAATGGAATAAAATTTGTAACGCATAAAAGGAAGCGGAAATTTATTACACTTAAGACCTTGTATATCCTTTTCCACCTATACAACTACAAGGTAAACTACAAAATAAATTTAAATTTTAATATTAACAAATAAATAATTTAAACTTTTTGATTAAAAATAAAGACGTTTTTATAAAACCATAAAAAAGGCAAATAAATGATTTATGGGAAATACAATTGAATCTAACGCCATAAAACCTTTAATGGGAAAAAGGCATATGAAAAGATAATATAACATTCAAAATTTTTAAATAATAATGATATTTTTTTTAAATTATCATTCATTATTATATATATGCATATAAATACAAAAGAAGAGAATCTAAATATGTTTTTTTTTC